>NC_071286.1:34456635-34756635 GCF_943735745.2 Anopheles bellator
CCTCCTCCGGCCTCCTCCTGGCGGGAAAACGGCGCAAAACGCTCAAACGCAAAAACCCTAACCTAACCACCGATCCAACACGATCCAAAAATAATCTATCACGCACTCGCGCGCTGATGAATGCGCGCGTCCACTTTCTTCACCCGAAGCACGGCGCAAGGCACGGCACGGCACGGCGTGTCCCTTTCCCTTCCCTTTCACCACCACTCCCCCGGACGGGGTCAAACGAACGAACACGAACGCCGCCGCCAGAACGGAAGTGTCTCTGTGTGTGCTGGTCGTCGTGCCCCGTGGTGCACCCACACCAATCCGACCGTTTATGACCGTCGTGGACACCGACCACCACCCCCTCACCCCCCTTCGGGTGGGACTCCTCCGACTCGCGCCGGGCGATTGAAGTTCTCGATGTTTTTGGCAATCGTTTCGAAATCGATTTTAGAATGTTATCTAACGACGGTGTGGTTGGCGGGGCCCGCGTTGTGCGTTGATGCTAAGAAAAGCCAGTGGCCGGTGGTGCGGCCATGTTGGGGTAGTTACGACCAACCGACCCAAGTCTTGTGCGTGACCCAACGGGAATGGTTAAGGATCGATCCGATGGTGCTTTCTGTGGAGACCATGGTGGAGATCAATGCTTGGTTGACCGTTGACCACCAGTTCCATGTGTTTTGGTCCTGTCTAGGCCATACAAGTTCACCATATGTTACGTTGCAGTGTTACATCTGTTAGAAATCTTGCTTGACCGTTGGTTGGGGGCTCTTGGTTGAGGTTTTCACAACAGATTTGACGGTAACACCTGGAGGAATAACAGGGCTGGCTTAAAAATATGAACCAATAGTTGAAGTCCTGACGGTAGACACTCGTTTCGTAATACTTTTCACATGTTGCAAATATGGTATTTCGTGTTATCGACGATAATTGAAAGACTTCATCTAGATTGAGGTATCATCCCATCGTTCCCAACAAAAGCAAAAGGTGTGATGTTTCACTTCCGCCCGACTTGAGCCATAAACAATTGCGAAGTTAGACAAGATGAGCTCGATTTGATAACCAACCAAAGTACCATTCAGAAGCCTGAACAACAAACCGGGAGGGTACGCTGTACCTTTTGGACAAAATCCCAAGAACATCGTCACAGGTGTTTCTGCGCGTCGAGGCCGATAACTCTATTTACATTCTCACGCGGACAATCGGCGTGCCGGGGGGGCGGTACGACGTACCGTGAATGGTACCCGATATCTTGCGAAATGTGAAGTACGGGGAGCCTCCATCGCCATCATCGTCGCCGCCGTATCAGTAGAAAAATGCGGCCCGCAGATAACATATGGCCTCGTACGGCCGGCGGGGGCTGGACGCTTCTGGGAGGGAGCCCGAATCCCGAAAACACATGTAAACACATCGCATCACATGGTGGCGGGCGCGGGTTCTCACCACCACATGCGCCGTCGGTGGGTCAGGGCGCGTTACCGCGAAACATATGTCGGGCCCGATGTCGAACCTGGTCGAGGCAATCTGCTGTTGAAAGTCACCGCAATCCTACTGACTACGCTGACCGGATGTCAGTCAGTGCGATAAAGTGCGATATTCTTACCGCTAATCGGGTCCAGCATTCAGGTGAGCAGATTGCACCATTTTCCCCGCTGACTCACTGGCTGACCGCTGGCCATAAGAACACCGCGAATGGAACAGTTGGTAGCCCGAGAAAACCCGCGAGAACTTTCACTCTTCCGGACCGAAAAAGAACGTCTCACTCTCGAGTCTGGTCCAAGGCGGGGAAAAGGGAGCACGGGGCTCCACTTACGCACTTCTCACTTACTTGCACTCGGAACAGCGAACAGAGAGAGAGAGAGAGAGAGCGTTTGGTTTGTGCGAAGTTCTGATCGCAATTCTTATATCATCGTCCGGGAACTCAGTCATCACGGCTTTTCACAGGGACCACTTGTTGCAATGCACCCTTCCTCCCCCACCCATCACTGACATCCACACACACACACACACCCACAGGTTGTTGACGTTTAGTCCTTACGGCATTGCGACTACGAAAGGGTCGACGAATCAACTCTCATCTCTCATCGGCAGTGTTTTCACTGCGGTTTGGGTTTTCCGAGACTCGTCTAACTGGTTGTTGGGTCACCACACTTATTGACCACACTGCTCCGTAGCGAAGGATCAACTGATAACGCCGGCACAGGAAGAAGGAACACCGGCACAGGTGAACGCATCAGCGCTGCATCTCGTGAGGTTCGGATCGGCCGTTCACAATGGCATTGGGAAGCAACGGTAGTGTTATTTACAGGAACGCACTTGTGTGTGCGTATTGGCCAAGTTCGCAACAGGCACGTTGCGGTGACCCCCCCACAGCCTCTTGGACACAGCGGGAACTCATTTTCCGCCGAGCGCACTCACCGGGTCACTCACGCCACTACGCGATGACGATTAGCCGCGAGATACCTCTTCACTTTTCTTACGCCCAATTACTAGGTTCCAATTCCTTCGGATCGAATTGACAATTTTCCGACCGCATCCGACTGCGAATCGGCCCGGGGTCGGTTGGCGACAGGCATGTTCCGAGGCGTGTTCCGAAAGAGGCGTTCTTCGGCCCCGACCGGAGCTAACCTGCCCCATCTCGCTGCAAGGGGCGAGCGGGGGGTGCGCGTGTAACACTTTCGGGCAGCGGTAAAGTGCCGAAAGTAGGCCAAAGTAGCCGATACCGGCGGCGATGGCGGCGACGGCAGAAGGAAAAGAACCAACGGTTACTGGCCCGTTGAGTGTATTCTGACCGAATGCGCGAGTGCGTACGGCCCGCCGGGCAGACAATGTAGAGCACGTTAGTAAAGTGTGTGCATTAACAGTGTGCCGTTCCGTTCCGGTAGGTGGTGGCCGGTCAATCGGACCACGGGCCCGGAACGGATGGCGAACGGACCTGTACCGTTGCTGCCCCGGGTACGCAGACTCCCTGAGCCGACCTAGCTAAGAACCTCGGTGCGTCATAAAGTGGGGACCGGTGAAAGAGGGATGTATTAATGCTTGAGTCCTCCAAACTCACTACACTGCCAACCTTACTCCAGTGGGCAAGAGAAAACAGTCAGCTGTGCGGACATAAAGAAAATTGATTAAGAAAAACGAGAGAGAGAGAGAGAGAGAGCCGGGGGAGAGAGAGAAATCAAGGCTGCGCAAACCGTTCCACGAACGCCGGGAATGTCCACCGAGCCGTTTCGATATACGGTTATTCTGACCGAAAATCCGCTACGGTTGGCCCCTGCTCATTGGACCGGCTTGTCCAAATATTTTGCCAATCGCACCAACGCACTCGAGTGCTTCAAGAGGCCACACTATATACTTACCTAGGCCTAGACCTATGAAAACTGTTACTTTAAAACATCTGGCAGTGAACTGCACTCCCTACTTGTTCCGATAACCGCAACTTACATCTTACAAACGGACCTAGGCGAGACTTATCCGATTTGTTAGAAAGAACGGGAAAGAATTCATCAGATGGGCGCGCCTCGAACACGATTACAATTCACGCACTTGGTGCACTTGGGAAATAAGACCGCAAACTGTATGCCTTATGAAACGCCTACTTAAACTTAAAAGAAGCGAGTTGATCTTGACAGCTAGTCCAACGACCTACTATATGATGAACTCAATAAAAAACTATTAAACTATTAACGTAAACTATTCGTTCATCCTTCGCCCAAACCTTGAATAAACGATGTACCACAATTGATCGGGAATCGGGACTATCTGGTGTTCACTTCTTGGCCACCACTTATCAATAAACGCTGTCACTGTAAACAATGCGCTAAGAACAACAACAAATCTAATCTGGGGCTTCACCACCTTCACGAGCCTTCTTTATCAGGAGCAGTTTTCCCTGTGAAGGTGATAGCAAATAAACGCAACTCCTTGCAACACGCAACGCGCACGGCACGGGTGCATCCGAACCGAACTTCTTCGAATAACTATCGGCAAATAACTGATAGATTTGTGCCGCGCTTTTTATCACGACACGCATGCGTGGGCATTTTATTTGTGATCTTCGGCGTGTGGGAGTACGGCGTCTGTTACAGTACGTGTAAAATTAGAACGAACTAGAAACACCGTTTGCACCGGCATGGAAGTAACGTTCGCAAGTGGTGCGCCTCAGCGCATCAGTTTTGTGAGGATTATTGACAATTACAATGATCGCTGTTAGAGAAAGGTTTGCGCGTCCACCACTGTTAGCGGTTCAAACTGATGCCTCTCGCATGGAAACCATGTGGATTATTATTCTACTTTCTTTAACGAGCCAACGGCTTTGTCAAGAATTTTACGAACCAGGCGAACGTTTAGCAGTGGACATCATCAGACGGATAGACACAAGCGCTGACGTAGACTGACGCACTCAAAGGAGTCGTAGTTGGCATTGGTTCTGGTTGATGGCATAAGCGGTTCAAATTGCGAGGCGTAGACACGACTTCGGATGATGTTGAGCCCACCCAGGGAACGTAGAAGGCGCTGCATGCCGTCCCTGCGTACTATAGATAGACCTGCTGTCACAGAAAGGGCTTCACCGGCACTGCCGCTGAAACGAAGTGGTGGCTCAAGGTGGTTCAAGATCCAGAAGAAGACAACGAGTTCGCGAATCAAGCTCATCAAGAGTCCAAGAAGTTTGTTAGTCTTCGAAATAAGGTATTCACGATAGTCATTAAATTTGATTTAATTGCACAAAAGCAAACCACAATGCCTGGCACGGTCTAAACAATTACATCATTGCTTGTGGTAAACGGTGGTGATCACATTACGCACAGCAATGTAGCCGGACAGTCCATTAAGGGTACAGGGTAAGGGAGTGGCAATTGTTGATGTTACGTTGGCGATCGTTGATGTCAGATAAAAAGGAGTTTTTCCAGGTTGATACTTGGTTAGAAAATGTGGCTAGAAAAGACCTGAGAAAAGATTATCAGGATCAGCCTTCTTCGCGACCAACGATTGCACAGAACAAGTCTGGGTGGGTTTTATTTCTTTTTCGCATCGAAATTGCGAAGCTTTATTGTCCTAAAGAGGCTCTTATCTATGTGTGTCTAATGTTCATTAATTAGTGCAACCCGAAATTCCTGCTTTGAGCTCTAAGCTTCATAAACGAAAGTTTAAGCAGAGAATACTTGAGACGGTCAGCAAAGATCTGAAGGATAACATGAAACTGCTTACAATGCCTAAACACACAACCGTTTTAACACTACAGCGGAGCTTTCAAAATACGGTGTCCTTTTTTATTGTGCGCGAAATGTTTCCTCAACATCCCTGGGCTAGACATGAAGCTCCCCGAAGCCTAACCGAGCCTTTTACCTAAGCCCAACCGAGCGCTGCAGCTTATCTGAGCATATACCGAGTCGCGTTCGTCGAACGATTTTAATGGCATTTTGGTATTACGCTTTTATGTTGTCCAGGATCCATTGCATGAAGTAGGAAACGCGCGAGCTAATGCCCGGAACACCGGAAGCACCGCAGCGGGGCCCGGCCGAGATCACACCGTACTGCACGTAGCGGAAGTTGTACTCGGGCACCTGTGCCTTCATCGGTCCACCGGAATCGCCTTCGCAATGCAGCGTAGCGTTGCCGTACCCGGCGCAGATTGCGTAGTTGCTCAAGCTGCACGCCACCGAGGGGATCCGTGCCTGCAGCAGGACCGGGCTGACTTCTAGCCGCTCCGTGAGCCCCCAGCCGGTGATCCAGTACATCGTCGGATCGAAGCCCATCAGTCCGGTGGTGAAGGGCAAACACACCGGCACTACGTCCCCGGTGCTGAAGTCTATCGTACGGTTCAGTCTTAGCAGGCCGATGTCGTGGCCGGAGCGAACGATGCGGGTAAAGTTTGGATGGAATCGGGCTTCCGCTACACCGTATCGTTGAATGGGCGCCGCACACGTGTCATCCTCGCAGTCCGGATCGGTCCTGGTGTCAAACTCCCCGATGCGTACGTAACGTCTACAACGGGAAAAGGGACAGTTAGAGGCAGGCGCAAACCGGTGCTAATGCGTGTCGCCAGGGAACCTACAATCGCTCCATCTGTCCATCGATGCAGTGGGCAGCCGTCAGGACGTAGCGGCTGTTGATGATGGTTCCGGCGCACTCGGTGCTATCGCTGTCAGATGTGGCCGATGTGTACACGATCATGGCCATCCAAGGATACTGGAACAGGTGCGCTCGCTGCCCGAAAGCGATCTTATTCTCGGTCTCCGAAATACCACAGTTGTTGCGGTCAAACAGGCGCATATTCGGGTGACTCAAGACGGTCGACGCCGGCCTGGCAGTGGTCGTAGCCGGAGCAGGAGCCGGCGTCGTTGTCGTGAGCACGGTGGTCGCCTCGCAGCACACATGATACCCGGTGGACTGTAAGTAAAAGGTGAAATGATCGATCCACGCTTGATTTGGGGTCTCCGCATCATACCCCACTCGGCGCGGTACAGATGGCGCTTCGCAGGAACATCGCCTCGTCGGCCGATGGTGCCGTTCCGCGAGCCGAAATATCACGCAACAATCTGACCACCAGTGGACACGTCGCCAACGGGACACACAGCCCGGCCCGGTTCATCGGTGTCCGGCACGTCGGTGCATCCTCTCCCGCTCGTTCCCCAAACTCGATCACCGGAGCTAAAAGCATTCCAGAGAAGTATCGAATCTGACGTTCATCACGCCTCCTGACACCATCCCGTACCTTCCTTAATGCGGTCCTTCGCACAGCACAGATAGTCGACTTGCTGCAGGCTCGTGTAGCACCAGTTCCGGCGCACGTACATATCCTTTTCGCCGGATTCGATAAAATCTAGGCACCGTTCTGCCTCCGAGCACACACCCGGCTGGCCCGTGTCCGTTTCGCACTCCTTGCCCGTTTCCTGGTCGAACACGAGCTGGGAGGCGGTGCAGCAGAGGTGCGGCTGACCCTTGACCGGATCGCACCCCACCTGAAACGCCTCCAGCTCCGACGTCAGCGTGCTCGGATCGTCCACCATGGCGCAGCGGGCCGGTGGAACGCACTTCCCGTCGTCCCCGAACGGCGTCTTGCAGGACTGCCAACTGACGCGCTTCTTCAGCTGCGCCCCGATGCTCTCGTGGCTGACGAAATGGTCCGGATCGCAGCACACGTACAGCTGGCCGGCTTCCTCGTAGCAAAAGCTTCGCTGCAGTCGTTTGTGCAGCCGACGATCATACCGCTTCTGCAGCACTGCACTCCGCTCGTACACCGCCGGGCAGTTCTCGATGGGGACGCACTCCTGGGAGCAAGAGCCGATACTTTCCATCGGCAGCTCCGGTTTGCGCTCGTCGTGCCCATTCTTCCCCGTACAGCACACATGCAGAGTCTGCGAAGGGAAACAGTATCGCACGCACCATTATCACCGTTCGTCGTTTGACCTTACGCCCGACACGCTACGGCCAGCTGCTCCGTGCTTACCCCGTCTCGTCCAAAGTTGCAGGCGCGCTCCCACAGGAACGCTTCGTACTCGAACGACGAGCAGAACTGAAGCCGCAGCAGGAACCACTTGATCGAGGAACATTTGGACACGGGCACACACAGGCCCTGCACCGGAAAGAGGGACCGCGTCGCACACCAGTTCTGGCAGCCGCTCTGCAGCACCAGCACCAGCAACCAGCCGATCACTGTCAACCACGATCGCCAAACGTATTTCAGCATCGCTCACAGAAGAGGAGCGTGTCCAGGGTTCGTGCTTCTCGACCAACTGCGATGCTGTGACTGGTCCAGCTGCGCACCGACACCGAGGACGCCACGAAACCGTAACCTTCTGGGAGGATTATCGCTCCGATCGCACCGAACGCCGAACTATCAACGAGCTGACCACGCGGCCGTGTCTGTGCACCCGAGCGTCGAAGGTTTCGTGAAGATCGCCGTTCAAGATGAACGTGATTCATTGCCGGTCCACCGGTTGATCAAAACATTCTCGGCCTAACTGCGGGATTTTCAGACCAACGCGATCGAGGGGCGATCCGTTGTTTGGCAGTTCGCAGCTCGGACCTCGCCCAAAGGTGAGGGGTTCTTCTTCAACCACGACTCTTCCAACTCGTCTCCACTCGTCGCAACTCGGAACAAGTTCTACCGGATTCGATTGCGTCTAGTTGGTCAGCCCGAACCGGAAACAGTTGTGCAAAACAGCGCGCTAAAAGTTACCGAAGACGATGTGATGGGCGGGTTAATGGATTTAACAGTTCATCAGTGCGAGGGCAACTCATTACACGGAATGGTTATTGCTATTGTAGGTACACATGGCTCAGTCCTACAGTGCCCGCCGTTTATGGCAAGTTACTTCCGAACGTGGATTACCTTTGGAAATCCCACAATCGCGACAGGCACAAAGAAGGGTCTTCGGTCCTTCGGATGCGTCATACGTTTGGGGCGATGCACTACCAACTGCAACTCTTCGCGAAGTTAGCGAACATAGTTATACCATTCCAGTCGGCATGTAGTTGTCCTTTGAACTCCCTTGTTGAGAATGAACTCTTGAATAAACGAAGTACCAAACTCGCACAACTTGTTGGCTTATCTAATCGGTTGTTTATTACACTTTTTCACATTCGTCCAGTTCGAATCCTGAATGGTTTCATGAAATCGGATGTTTGTAACGAAAGTGTGCATGTGTGTGATTATTCAAATGTTCGGTTTCCGTACGGAACCGGTTTACCCAAGCAGCGATATAATGGCGAGCCGGCACCCCGTGGTCTTGGGAAAGAAGTCGAAAACCCATCCAAAGGTAAACAAATAATTTCGTTTTCATGTATCACCGAATTGTGTTGAAAAAATTTAAATAATACGGAACTAATAAAGGATCACTAAAAAATCCATGTAATTTGAAACATTTTAAACAGCATCGAAAAGTGCCATTCCGTTGGCCATGAGTGCGATATCGGAGTGCCGATTAAAAACCTTGTCCAATCCATTCTAAACTAACATTTGTACCACTCATAGCGTACGTCTGACGTAGTTATGGTACAGCCCGCTTTTGCTTGTTATCGTGTATCGTTATCATTCTAACCTGTTTCACGATCCTTGTGGATTTTATACGATGGGCCAAGCCTGATTGTTTTCGAACGTTCGGATTTATTTTTTGTTAGGAACGTTACTTATTTGCAGTCTTATTGCTTCATCTTTTATTATCTTTTGGACTGGTTTGTTCCTTTATGTTTTATTCGCACGACAGTAATCTTGTTTTGTCGGTTGCGATAGGTGCGGTTCGCTCCGGAATACCACATTGAATTTTAAATTGAGTACTTTTAATTAATTAACTACATTTGGTGTCGGTAACACCTAAAATCAATTCGTTTACACAATGACTATGGAAACAATGGCCAATGATGTTCTTTTGTAACATTTGTACAGAACATGAATCATGAACTAAACTATGTACTCAGCACACAAGAGAATACGAGAATAAAACTTGAAAAACAAAATCGGAGATGAAACAAATTATTCCGACAAAGAACTAATGACTAATAAGGACTGACTAATGACCAAACGAACAAATGGATAGAGATAGAGAGAAAGGGGCAGAAGAAGAAAGAGAGAGTTTGAGAATTTGCAAACATCGTACATTTTCGATCGAATGGAATGTAGCCACACAGTCTAGCACACATCATGGTGATAACGACCGTGAAATGGCCTCAGACTAATTACCATTGCTCCGTTTATTTACTCTACTTCCGCTATGAAACCCACGCGGTGCACTGCGTCCAAAACCAGATTGACGCTACTGCAGTCGTTACTGCGGCCCTCGTATCTTGCCGCCGATGCATTGCTCGGTCGGTTGATCGCCGTTTCGAAACAAATGCTCGAAAATTATTTGACGGACCAGCAGAACACCCTGAGGGACACCCTGACCGATGTTGAGAGCGATGCAGAAATTCCCACCGTGGCACCATTCTGCTTCCGGAAGCAAGAAGGAAAAACACAAAGGATACTTCTGTAGCGCATCCTTCCGCAACCTTCAATAGTCTAAACAAACAAAACCCACAACAATTGGACTATCGAATTGATCAATGGAGCTCATTATTGTTTGTAGGAGACACGGTCACTTTGTGCGTTGACCAACGAATCGGTACCTTTCGCTTTAAAAATCGGCGAAGATGAAAACTAGTCCCTCTCAGGTTCGGCGCGTCTAAGACTGCATGCTTCTCCTATCGTTCCATCGAGAACTAACCGTACAACACAACGAAACGTAATTTACTGCACAATAGAAATCACCACGAAACACTAACCGCAATGCCAACCAGCTCTAAGAAGTCGCATTCTGTCGCTTCATGTTGTATATTGAAAATCGAAAAACAAGAACTTTTACGATATGTGTTCACTGTGGAACTGTTTATTTCATATATTTCCAGTTTCGCATAAATTCTAACACTTGGTTAATTGACCTATGATGCGTGATAACTTGAAAACAATACAAATCGGTCACGCCTAGTTGGTTTCGATTATATTACAGTCTCTAAGGAGGCGCCCATCTTCCGAGATGTCGCTTCTGATCACCGAGTGATCTGTTCCGACTGCTTGGAGCGAAACGATCGATCTACATGTTGTACAAAGAATAACCTAGTGGTCACGAAACGTTTAACGTTGGGATAGAAAACAGTCAATCACTGGCAATTTTCATTGGATGGAAATTCGTACGTTACGTAAAAAAAAACAAAAGCCAAACATGAGTCCGGTTACCACCCAGTGGGCCGTCAGTAGCGGGTCTCTAATTTATGTGTGCCCTCCTGTTGCGTTTGGTACTTGCTTTGTTTGTTTCCCACGTGTGATCACATGGGGCAACATATGCGCGGTTTTACGAGATATTTGAAGGAGCATCAACAGTCTCTCGGGATTAAAAAAACAACATCACACAAACCCATTTCGCACTGCGGAAACAGCATCCATGGTCTGTGTTTGCTCTCCTACAGCGGACATCGGTTCTGTTGGTTCAATGTTTGTGTTTGTGCATTGGTGTGCTGGCTGGGTTCCTGGCATTTCTAAACTGGCACAAAGTATTCTACATGGTGCACTATACTCTGCACCTCTGCCTCCGAGTCGAAGGGTGGTAGCAGCGAAACCAGTCTCACACCGTTGTTGTTCGTAGTCTCGATGTACGATCGTTTCTCAAAAACTTTCAGACAATTTCGCACCGTGTCCGTGGATATGCTTTCGCCTGGAGTGGAATAGAGAATCCCATCATTAGTGCCCGTAGCATTAACCGATTTTATTATTGATCTAAACGAGTATTCCAATGATCTGAATCATTCTGAACCACTCTGTCGAATACATACCGTACTTGCAGGTACCTTGCTCAACGCGGGCGTTGATTTCTTTGATGCACAATTGGATGAACTCCGATTCCATCATGGATCCACAGTGAGTAGACGGCTCCGACTCCACAACGAGTAGTTTGTGCAGCGTGGACGCTACCGCTGCGTAGGTGTGTGTAAACGGAGCGAGCACCGACTGTAGCACGATACGATCGCAGTGCTTCTCCGGTGGAAAGTGTACGCGTTCGGTGTCTTCTTCGAACACTTGCCGATCATCGAAATAATCGTCCATCTCGTCGTCCACGTCCAGCCCATCCATGTTTCGGTACATCCGTTGCGCCTGTTGCTGTTCCTCGGTCAGCTCCTGCTTCGGTTGACACAAAATGTTCTGAACACACAGCCCTTCCAGCGAGTTTTCGAGTACGGTTTCAAGCTTCTGACACGGTTTGCACAGAATGAACTCGTACATAAGGAGGTCAGCAAACTCCATACACTTTTGCAGTAGCGAGCTACGCCCAACCGTCGTTTCGCCGGTGTCCATTTTGCGCTCCGTGTCCCGCTTGATCAGACAGGCACATGTGACGACGATCGATTCCAGGGCAAAGTGAGGTAGCAAACAGTTCGAGTAGTACGCCAGCTCGATTACGTTCGGTATCATGACGACCGGTTTGATGAAGGTTTGTCCGTTGCGCAGTTCGCGGGTTACGAGGCCGGGCCCAAGCAGGTCGGCAGCGTAGCGTATCACGTCCTCGGACGTCCCGGTGAACCCGAGATCACGGACTCCACTTAGCACGGCGCGGAGTTCATCAAGTGCTTCGACCAAAATCGAAAGCGGTGCTCCATCGCGGAAACGATTCAGCAGCAGGAAGGCGAGCGCGTTCGTCGTCATGACCGATGTTGCGCGTGCACTGTCGAACACTACATGGCGCGCAATATTGTCAATCAATTGACGCTGGTCCTGCTCTTCCTGCACGACATCCGTACCGAAAAGCGACGTGGTGGAAGGTTTATGTTGCAAACGCCTAAAATATGGGAAACATCATTAGCACAAGCCCATCAATGTGCTAGAACTTGCAACGTACCGCATCTCCGGTGAGTAGTTGTGTGCCGTGTCGGAGGTGCGCAGCGATTTTACCAGCTCGCTGAGTGAAAACGGTTCGTTAAAGTCGATCCTCATCAATCCGTAGCGGGCTTTCAGGACCTTCACGATAGCCTTTGCTGCCGAAGCAAAGCTTTCCGGTATCTTCTTTTGTCCGAGCTGTTCGCGCACGAAATTGCCATCGACCAGCTTTTCATAGTTGATAGAAACTGGCACTATCAAAGCGTCCGAGATGCTCTTGTCGTTGAACGCGTCTACGATTACGGACAGAATTCCGCTCTGGGTTTGAGAGATAAATAAAACATTGCTTAATACGCAAGAATCTCTTCATTCGGGACAATACGGTCCTACCTTGGGCATACACGGCTTTCCGGTCCTCGTTCGACCTCCTTCGATGAAAAACTCGACATTGTGACCGGCGGTCAAACATTTCTGCAGGTAAGTGTGCAGAACCGCCCGGTACACGTGATCTTTTTTGCCCGTCAACGGATCAATCTTGCGTTTGATAAAGAACGCCCCGTCGTAGCGAAGGATGCTCCCAAACACCGGTATCCGCAAGTTGTCCCCACCCGCCACCAGTGGACATTTGATATCGTTGTTCAGCAGGATGAAGCTGACCATAATGTAATCGAGATGGCTTCGGTGAAGGGGCAGGAAAATGAGAGGGATATTCGGATTCTTCTCAATGGCGCGCTTTATCATCTCAACCTGGGCCGGGTGGGCGGCTACGCCCGACATGAAACACGGCAGCAGCTTGTACAGTACCCACGAGGTGATGCGCAGCACCATATTGGAGATCTTGGACCGCATTCCGGTCAAAATCTGAAAATGGCAGAAAGCGAAACCGATCAGTCAGACGATCGCAATCGAAGCCACAGCAGTCCTACCTTTGCCGCTCGCTGTTCGTGTTTGTGGTGCATCTCGTTGAAGTAGCTGTCCTCGTCGAAGCTTTCGTCGTCTTCGGCAAGCCCCAACTGGGCCCGCTTTTCGTTCGTGGCCTCCTTGGCGGCCAACTCCAGCGCTTCCAGAACTCGGTCGTCCGGCAGAACGGCACCGGCCATCTGCGGGTAAGGGAATCGCTTCACACGCGTTGCCTGGGCCAGATGGGGACACCAGACGCCCCAATCGAAGGCACCAGTCCCGGTGGCAGTGGCATAGTGGGAACCGGCATGCGTTGTCACGCGCAGAATGTCGATCGCATGACGCCGCCGGTCACTCTGGTCCAGCTGAGGACGCTGATGATGAAAAGCACCAACACGAAAACGCACCCACCAGAGGAAGAAAGAGTGAGAGAGAACGAGAGAAAGAGATGGATGAGATAAGATAAAACCGTTCACGCAAATCTTCCCATCCAAGATGATCGCGCCCTCGCGTACCCAAACGTGATCTAGTTCGTAGATGCGATGATATCCGTTGCTGTTTGCCTTGCTGAGTGCGGCGCGGTTAGGTAACGACATCGGCCAACCCCCGCCGGCATTGGCCGGCATCGCCCTGTCCCTACCACACACACCGTTTGCTCTCTAAACTAAGCCAACTGAACACAGGAATGGTTACAGGAATTCGTCTACTAAACGGGCGACGCGCCGCGGAAACGGACAATTTGATGATTAGCTCAGTCGCAAGCCCCACCGAACTACTGTAGGAACACCAGGGGTCAACCGCGGACTGTGTGCTTGCTAAAAGGCAGGTACCTATGTTTCTGGTACCGGATATAAATAGAGATTCCGCCCGTGACAGCCGTGAGCTACGCAGTGACTGACACAAAACGCGCCACTGAACCCGCGCTGCTGTGCGCCGTCGGCTGGCGTATGTTTACGGTTCCCGAAGGTTGCCACCTCCTCTCGAGGTGAGAGAATTACTTGATGCCACAGTGACTTTCCGGCCAGTGGAGAGGAATCTTCACCACACTCTGCTGGTGCTCTCGAGATCGTTGTAGAGAAGATTATACATGCAAATAAATACGAAACCCTATCCTCATTTCGCCGTATCACACGCGTTCCTGACCAGCCCTCTCCGATAGGGCGAACAGTGCCAATTCCAGCGCAAGCTAGTGCGTTCAAGGAGTATATCAATTTTATAATTACATACTGAGGCATTTATTAATTGTGCAGCGGATTACGAATCGTTAATAGTTGAATAGTGCGAGCGTAATGTGGAGGAACCCTTCCTTCGCTAGTGAAGCAGCATGCATATTAGTATGCTCCACCAGGCACGAACATTCGGTAGGAATAGACTAGCCAAAAATTAAGATGTTGTTAAATTGTGCTCTCTATAAACATGCAAGTATTAGACAGTATTTCTGTTAACCGGATGCTAACCCCCCGTGCCCATCGTTATTGTGCAAGATTGAGTTGCAACGACTCCACGTGATAAGGTTTTACGATGATGAATGATTACCGGCAGAAATTGCTTTCAAACTTACACTTTCGATCGGCGAACAGGACGGGCACGCCAGGCCGGGGATGTGCGGCTGTTCCGGTTGTACGTGCGGTGTCGGTGTATCCTTTATATGAAACAGCCGTTGCTGTCGCACCTGTGTTTTATATGCAAACGGTTCGTCGACCAAGCCGGTTCCAGTGTCCGTAGATAGGAGTCGACCAAGTAGAACGGTTTAGAGTCGGTGTTGGTTTGTAACATTCACAATTCCGAAACCGTGCGAGGCACATAAATGTGTACATTTTTGTAGATGCATGGGAAAGCGTACGATAAGTGATGTATGTTCTCAATTCTCATATGTACCGATTATGCTATTTAATGTGCAAAGTCGCAAAGAACGTAACGAATTTGAAGTTACATAACAATCTTAGCAAAGAAATAGGCAATAGATCTCTAAAAGCATAGTTCATAGCACCATCGTCCATTCCGTATAACAGTGTGCAGAAGGAAGTGTTAAGTTATTTACAAATTCAGTAAACTCTTCGTTCGTGGTTCATGGTTTTGCAAATTCACGGCAGGCGTTCGAAAGAAGAGAACTTACGGAGATGCAGAAGCATGCGATACATACCGTTCGATCATTGTCCTTGTTGAGCTGCCGTTGCTCCCGTTCCAAATCTTTGTAACGCTTCGGGGCAGCAAAGGCAGAAAAGACGCCATTCCGTTCGGTGTCCGTAGCGGAGCTGAAAACATTCGGTATTCGGAAGGACCCGTACGCCTCCTGTATGCGATTTGATATCACGTCAACCATATCGTTCGCCCTGTACGTTGGAAAATGATAAAAAAAACAGACAAAATAATGATCAGACGATAAAACCAGGAAAACTACATTCGATACACTAATGCTCGAGATACAACTACATGATTATTGCAATTTGTGATTTTATGACCTAAATACACGGGATACAGTCGGGAGAGGTCGGACAAGAAGTGGTGGTTCTTCTAGAGGAAAGTTCTTGTCAGATCCCGCACGTGGTCCATTGCCGTAAGTGAACAACTCACTCACCTTCTTGAAGCAAGCATATGAAATTTGCTTATGAACCCGATATTCAAGCACATAAAAATGTTTGTTCCGTGCGAAGAACATTATCCAGAGCCAATTGAAGCAATTTAATCTTTGCACCTCGTGCCGAACTCATACAAGAGTGTGCCACAACCCCGTTCTCTTGCCGCACCGCACAGTGCTGTTATTAAGTCTGCTCAAGTGCAACCCACTCGGTTTAATGATTAACAGATAGCGTTATCGACGAGTGCTACTGATAATGGTAGCCAAAGTCTACCACAGTCCAACAGGAAAGGTGATCACTTTGTTTTTCTATACCAAATAATCTCGACTAAGAACTTTGCACCGAGTTTAGATTATCAAACGTCAGCTGCAGTTACCACCCTGCGGGGGACCATTGTGGTCCAAGCTAATTAAATAAGTAGATAAAATACTCGTCACCCAAGTCCAAAGTCTAGAGTGTTAATGGGTTCGCGTTCTTGTGGCGAATGGTGGTGGCTTATGACCTACGGTACAGTGGCAGGGCAAACAACGTTAACGTCGAAACAAGTGCAGGTGGTGATCGTTAAAAATTCGACCAGCACCTGCCCGATTACTGATACCAATGAAGCAAAAGATAGCATGTGTCAAGGACGGATTGGTCGTCGAGACAATTTTTGTTTTATCATTTATCAGAACGAGCCGAGAGTCGAGAGGGTCAATATTTGCGATTATTTCATCGTCCATCGATTGGTAGCAACTGACCAAACAAACAAACCTGTTGATGATCCTCGTTAGCGCTACATTTCCTGGTGTGAATAAACAAAGCTCCGCAAGAAAGTGGAGCACAGGTCGCTATCATGAAAACGAAACAGGGCACAGTTAAACCAAAAACTCAGGTGCCAGATATAGTATATTGATCAGAATGGATTTGAAAGCAATTATCTTCAAATAGCATAAATAACCGCGACTTTTAAACCGAATTCATCTCTTCGTTTTGAGAAAGTAACGGTTATTTGTTTTTAATTTTCACGAAAAATTTTCTTTTTTCTACTCTTCTTACACAACAATCTTCATTACACGAAATCATGTACAGCATCGTCAGATTAGAATGATGCAAAAGTTCTACGTCACGCTGTGTCATTATGTAATTGATATAACGCAACCGCGCAGCGTAAAGCTGGCGTAAGTCTAATTGGTAGGGGAAGAGTTTCATTGAACTCTCTTTCCGCAACCATTGAAAGTGACGTGGTTGTCGTGCATTGGCGGTTCACGGCCCTAGACGACCTTGACACTAAGAACACGCCGCGTCAGTCAACGGAGCGAGCATGGCCCATCGAACGGTTAACGTATTGGGATCTATGATACGCGCGCGGGAAATAGGGAAGTTTAGGGCAGAAATCCGAAACGGCGTCGACCGATTGTCTAAAACCGAACAACACGTAGTGGGGCGCAGTAGAAGCATAGCCCTGCTTTGGAAATCGATCGGGTTTCGAGGAATGGTTCACTTCATTAGAAAAACACTTCATGTTTGTTTAGCTGAGCGAACAGTCACTTCACTGCTATTGCTACTTTAGCTTTAAGTATTCTCCAAGTGAAGCAAGATCCTTTGTCATGTAGACGGTAGTTAGTTTTACATTGTGATGATCGCGTATCACCGCTGTTAAGGGGCTATCACTTCAATGAAAGGGAACGTGGAAAAATGCTCTTACGACACGTGGCACACGCCGACAGTACTTTAATTTGTAGTGAATGGTCAACTTTATTCTAACTTCAAACAAACGAATAACGATCGTGCTCGATGTTTGCACTGATAGACTACTAGCTACTTTCTAGCAGAATAAAGCAAATTGGAATGCTGAACGAGTGCCTGCCGAAAAGGTGGTTCCCCTTTCACAACTCGACGCACTCACAGCATCTCCATTGGCAAATGTAAGTTTTCTATTGCTGACCACTACTGCGAATCATGCCATACTCGCAGTACGCAAGAGAAACAGTTCACAACTGAGCTGAGCAAGGCATTCGGAAGCACATTTCGTGCCCGGCCTTAAGTGCGTTATTCAGGATCACTTTAAGGCCGCATAATAAACTTCGCAGCGACCCATTCCCGGGCGGAACAATCTCAGGATTAATCACTCAGCCAGTGGTGACGAGCACGCAACGCCTATCATCGTTCCGCGGCTTCTGCGGTGCGTTGTCCGGCTCCAACCCGGAGTACAGAGGTGCACACGAAATGCTACAACAAACAAACAAAAAACGGTCACGTAGTTCGTCAACCAATGCTACCGTTTCGCCTTGAGCAGAAGCAGTAAGCGCATGGTCAAAGTTCCGACTTAGCGTTGCGCGGCACGTTGTTCTGCAGTCAAACTCGAAATGATTGCCGATCGAACAGCCCGAGGACAGCGGCGGGAACTTCCCGGTGCAGAACGTGAAGCCTTCTTCCCCCGCATTCGGCCTATCAGCGGCAAATCTGTAGGGCCACGATCGTTGATCAATTGATCGATCGCTGGTAGGATGTTCCTTGCCGCACAATTGGTCGTCCGTCAATTCGCAGTACACGATCATAAGTAGCCAAGTAGGAGAGCTACCGCGGTGGTGCCGTGCTGAGAAGTGGAACACCGCGCCACCGAGGAAAGGTCAAGTCTGGAAGTCGGACGAGAGATGATAACGGTCCGAGCACGAACACCACGGATGGGTCAATCTGGGCCGTGATCGCCAAGCCGATTGCCGCTGTGTGTCAGGGCGCCGTGTGGACTCCAACCGCCGATCGCGTGATCGGCTTCTCCCCGTCCGCCCAGTGAGAGGACGGACGATCGCCGATTTTGCGCACATCAACGCAGAGGACGTTATTGATAATTTCGCCTGCCATTCATTTACCTTTGGTTTTTAAACAAGTATCCAACGACACAGAGAAACACTAGTATCTCGACGAAGCCCAACATTGTGGCGACCGGTTACCGACGACGCTCTCTCACCAGAACCCGTTCTTCGCTCTCTCGGACTCGGGGCCGGGAGTGACCCAAACACTGGATGCGGTACCCCTTGTCACATGCACTGCCACGCGCGTTGTTTATGGTGTGCCACGATGATTTGTACCACTTGTTTGACAGCGTTTCGGGCAGAAATGGCACGAGGAAAAAGCTGCTCGCGGCCACACCAAAAGCGCCCGCAGCAGTAGAGCACTGCGTGGTGATCCTTTTTAATTTGCCGCTGACGAAAGTTTCGCACCACTACACGATGATGGCCACCGAACCGACGAGGCTTTCGCTTTTCTTGTCAATCGCTAACCGAACGTCGTGCGACATCCGTCTCGTTGATGACAATGAACCTTCTGCTGGCACAGGGCCAACATTAAAAATAACAAAACATTCACTACTTGCACTCTCCGATGCGACTGATGCTTTCTCTACAGTGGAACAGCAGCTTCGACGCCACCGCACCGAACGAGTGCAGCGATCTCACACTTGCTTCAGGTGGTGCTACAAAATCGCGACACGAATGACACCAAACTCACACGCATCGATCACGATCGTCTGCAGCCACTTGTGCTAACGGAAGAACATTCTATGCGCGAGAGCTGGTTCTAAAATCTAGCCGCGGAATCGGCCGGTGAGACCGAACTTAGACAACGCGTAAGTACCACTTCCTATCACGACTGTGTTTGCGGCTGTGTTACGAGACGGCACCATTCGACCATGTCCGATGATAGGAAACCCATCGACTGCCGGCACCGCGAGCCGTTCGCGACGGTTTTGTGCAAAGTAGTCACAGCAATCATCTCTCGCGCTCTCTCACGGCTCCCTTGACAGTCAGCGGTGAGGTTGGCGGGATGGCCAGGGAGGGTTATGCTCCGAGGAATTACAATGCCGAGACGCACACCGTCTCCAGTAGCCGCGCGAACATTTTCGCGGATTGGAGGACAATTGGTTCGCGGGACGGTCAACCGGACATCACTACACCACACGCAGCGGCCAATAACAACGGCGTGCGCCCCACAACCAACACCGACTTTGGACGCCCAAAGGGCTGGCTGATAACCCGCGGTCGACCGGTCGGTGGACTCCGCACGACGGTAAGCGCCGTACGGGGGTACGATTTAGAAGTGACGAGCGTCTCGCGACTCGATGCTACGCATTGTATTTCCCGCTCTGCGCCGGTGTTGCGCCGGGCACAGGAAGTAGGGTGGTCTGCCCTGCTAGCTCGCGCTGTATCGCTCGCCTTTGTCGCTGATAAGAAACAAACTGCGGAGCGATCGCAAAAAAAACGATGGCAAGCGAATGATATTAGCAATGACGCCTGAGAAGACTAGGGACCGCAATTGCCTTGGTGCGACAACGACTGACAGGTTCATTGTCTACGACCAGCGCGTGGAAGAAAGTTGCCGCGGAGCACGTTGCAGGACTTAAGATGAGCCTGCGGATGGTAGTGTCCTGCCCGAGCGTGACTGATTCAAACAAATTTCCCTTGCAGCATCTTTGTTGACGAAAGATGATCGAACAACGAAACCCATTACTTTCTCCAATGCCGTGGGGCGTGGGCCTCCACTGTCCATGGGCCTTGACCATTCGTGCCGAGTACAAAGACAAATTGAATAGTTTAAATGCGAATAACGCTAGAACCGTCTTATTGAGTTCATTCACGTAACAAAACAAGCTTTTTCATATTTTCGATGGCGACTCAGAAATAATCTATTTTTTAGCGTAACCTGGTTAGAAAATTCGCATCGAGAGTGAACTTTTATATACATTCAAATGTAAACAACTGCAATGACATCGAGTTTATTTGCGACGCTAGCTTCTATCAGCTCCCCTTCGCAGTAGGCTTTGTGGGGGGACTCTCGTGTGCATCGTCCTTTCTGAAACGCAGTTGTTGCTGACAACAAACATAGAAACAATAGCGTACTTACGAATGATCAAGTTCCTAAAGTCGAAAGGGCGCAAAAGACATTCGGTCCGCTCGGCTGCGCGGTCATAGATAACATTGGTACTCGCACTAGGCAACAAACCACATTCCGCGTCGCAGGGCAAAGGTTTAATATGCATTTTCATCGGGAACAAAATAAAAAGAACTTCATCATTAAGTCGCGTCCAAATCTCTAAATCCCAAACGCCGGTGACTACCAGGGCCCCCAGCCAGGTCCCCCAGCCCAGCCTACCAGGGCGTCGTTTGGCTTATCATCACTTGATAAAGTTCGACTGTTTAATTCTGTGACAGAAGAGTGGCAAACATTCGAAGCACGATAAGGAAATTAATCTTCCGCACGTTGTGTACGAATAAGATCGATTAGATAACAAGAAGGATATAAACGGAATTAGCGAAAATAGCGAACGGGAGATGCTCTAAGTCTGGCAGAAAGGGTTCCGGCAAACCAGACAATCATGCGTCGACCTTTGACTACTCTACTCTGCAGGAACCGCCAGCAACCGACAGAGAGGAAGAGAGATAGCGAAGGCATAGCGGCGTAAGTGACGTAAATGCAACAGCCTTGCGCGAGGGCTCGATCGACCTCGGCGCGGTCAACCGGTACGCCACTGCTGGCCCGGCTGGCGGAACGCGTGCTAACATACTGATGCGCCATCAGCGTGACTTTCTCGGTGGCGTGATGTGCTCCTTCACACACACACCGATGTCAGTTCACGAATGAAGCTACACGTTGTTTGAATGGGATGCAGCTTTCGCGTTTGATTTAAAACATTTCAGGCCGGGGCGGGGAGGATCGCGACGATGAAGGTGAAGGGAAACGTTTTTCGTTTGACCGATTGTTCCCAACATCGTTGGTGTGCCCTCACGGATTGAATTGTCAATCGTCCGCTAATCAACATTTGATCACCAACGCCGCAGCTGCCGATGAGGCACTAATCGCGTCTTCCCACCGGGAACGTGTTAATCAGATGTGATGAGTCTTTGACGATGGTTATCGTTACAGCAACGCTATGGGGCTTGCCCCAAAAAAGACAGGCACTTCCCAAAATTGCAACGAAAGCTATCCCAGCTAAGTGCACGTGTTTTTTAACCTGTAATTTGATCGAAACATTAGTGCCCACAAACGAGGTAAAGGTTTATTCCTGCAGCGGAAGTCTTTGATTATCAACATTTTGCACATCGACGCACATTGCGAATGTTTGCTGCGACATACTGAAAGAGACAGCACGAAAACACCGGTGAAACATGATCGCACAGCTCGAGTGCGTGAATTACCGAAGCAGTGTTTCGTCATAAAAGTTACTTTTTCCAACAACATGCTAGCTTACGGGGCCCATATACTTACCTCAATTGATACACTTTGGAGTGGAAGACTGCTCAGGCGTTGTTTACTCGGGTGTGTGGCCGGAAGCACAATTTAGGGTAAGGTTCTTAGCAATCCGTGTCGTCGTTCCTGCAACCATTCACCGGTTCCTTGGGAGCACCGCTTTTAGCTTACGTTTGCAACGTTAGCACTTCGAAGTCTGTTCAACACAACACTTTCGTTCAGCCGTCGCCGCGGAACACTGTTGACGAACACTGACCCGTTGTGAGCTATGTGACATGGAAACTGGAGAAATTTGGTCCACGCAACCTCGCACTGCCACGCAACCACGAACCGCAAAGAGTTTGGATACAACAAACGGGAAATGGCGAAGAAAGCGAGTTGGAATAAGCAAACGCCGTTTTCCCCACCTTTGGCGAACAATTTACCATTGCCCTAACAACAACTGACAGCTAGTGTCAGTTTCAAACAACCGGTGACGTGCGAAGCTTGGTACAATGCGTTGCAAAAAAATGCAACAGTAACGTTTAACCAGAAAACGTTCACTATTTTCGATCGATATCATCCCATAAATTACCTACTTTATATTATCGACTGCAAAATGAATTATCTTTAGGAGAAAGTGACACAACTTTCGAGATATTTGACGTCCGTACATAATTATGTGTACGTGGAGCACGTGTTACAAACACAAGATACGATTCACTCGTAAATGAAATTTATCAATCCTTAAGACTTACTCAGTTCACGACGTTTCCTGTTCGCCGATAGTCCGCTGGGGGAGTATGTTGCACAATGCTAACGCTTTTGTAATTGACCGAGGTGCAACTAAGTAGCGATGCTGCGTCCAAAAACCACTAAAATTGGTACGAAACTGAAATGTGGTACGAAGATAAAGGCCGGTGTGATTTCGTATTAACTTAAATGTGAGAAAAAGTCAAACCACAAAGAATCTGTTGTCAATCAAACAAGTGTTTGCTGTAAAGTTTTTGAACATGTGTGTGTTTGAACATGTGAGTTCACTGTCGGAAGTTGAGCTGACTAGTCGTGTCCTATGTTTCTGTCCGTTTCCGTTTCTGTCACGTGTTTTATTCTTCTGTCTTCTATCCCGCATTTTAAGCCAACCTTTACAGCATAAAACTTCACGATTGTACAACCCACCGAATACACGTAGCTCCGAAAACAAGAAACCCGGTGAAATAATTTTTAAAATAGTATTTTATTTTACGTTTCATCGTCACTCTTACTTTTTTTGTTTCTCTTTATTCGTGGTTCCCACGAATCGAGTACGCGCAATGTTCCTTCCACTTTCCTTCGTATTTTCAAGTGATTTCACATTGTCCCGCACGGACAGAGGAATAATGGTTGCAGCTCCGCACTCCCTACCTAATATGTTTATCCCGTGCCAGCGACAGGCCTTTTTGCGCCAGCTCGTATCGTGACTCCATTAAATAGTTATAGCATTTTGTTATATAGGTTGCATTATTCACCATTACGATTCTCTCTCGGAAATGCAGTTCCGAGGCTCCACTTTTATGCACAAGATAAGGTAAGAGAGGAATGGAGACGCCGCATTTCGACTGCTTGATTGGCCTTATCTAAATGTGTACTTGTCTTTGAGCTACCTGTGCCAGAATCGACCCTTTTGTACGAGTTGCAATTGGTTCTTTCATTCCCAACCGGGTCATGTCGTTTTAGCTTATTTTTATCCGTTCATGTTTGTACCAACGTTTATATTGGCATTTAAACATCTTTCTTTATAACTCTGACTCTTTACTACAGCAGCGTGCACAGCGCTTGTGGTCTAACGCCGGCGCCGTTGTAGATGTCCCATAGTTTGCCACGCGTTAACCACGCTTGTTTAGCACGTTTTTTCTATACGTCCTCGATGTTGCTTGCGCTCAGACTCCACCGCTACTGCTCGAACCTCATTCTGCATATATAAGGTGTCAAGTGAATTGGCAGCATCCTTTGAATTTGTATGTTTTGTTTGAATAATTGCTTGCTTTAAGTATGTTTGTAAGGTATGTGTGTGAGTACTTTTCGTATTTGCTCGGCGCCAGCTGTTTTGCTAGGTTATCGCTTTAAACATTCGATGTTATTGGGCTGGTTTTGCTTCTTATCTTTCCATCCATTCCATTGCCATTCATATTTTGCTATATCGTTGTTACTATCATGAGTGGGAGTTATTCGTAGTAAACCGGTTACTTTACATTCGACTTACAATCAACACATGAAAGAGTGCTTTATTTACAATAATTTTTTTTATCTTATATTAACACCTTCCGCCGCTCTTCATTGTACATGGGTATTTTCCACCAAGAAGGAAAATAGAAACCGAATCCATCGTGGAAATATTGCCCTAGTTACGATGCTCGCAAAAGTGAAGGAAATATCCGTTTAATCTCATGCATATCAGCGACAGATAGAAACACAAAAACTGTCATGAAGCTCAATCAACTAATGTAAAAATCGAATATCTTAAATATGCTGAAAATCAAATATGTAATTTATCTAAAATTCGAGAAATAAATAAACACCTAATGCACTACACCTCCGTACGGATCCGTAAGGATACTTACAGTTCTAGTATACAAACAAGAATGCAAAAAAGGCTCCGCCCTTTCGTCTTATCAACTTCAACGAGCTCATCAACAAGAAAGAATGAAACATGAGTGATGAAATAAACTTCTAGCAAAAATAATAATGATATTAATAATATTATTAAGGATATAAATAAATCTACTTCGATCACATCAATACACCGCTGTCCTTCCACCATTCAGATTGAAACTGAAAATGAACAGTACGAACGTGCTATGCATTTTAGTTTATAAGATTTTAATGCACTTTGAACATCTTTTTATCGTTTTTCGAACAAACGTGTTGAAAATTTGCGTCAGCACCGATGGCGCCAATAGAATCGCGTGCATTGAAATTGCCATCAAACTGCTTATTTCGAGTTAATAAATAGCGCTTCCTTCTTCAGCGGGGCCGAGTACTTTCTGTTCAACTTTTGTACACCTTTCTCTACGTCTTATTCAAAGTCTTCCTGCTATTGGGTGATTCGTGCCAAATGACTGTACTTGTTGAGTTGCAACCCATTGACACAATGTCCAATCTAAGGACAGGTTTTTTCGTACTTTCATTCGGTTCCATACGACGATACACTCAAATATCGGCCACGTGCCGTTTTGGATACACCTTCTTTTCTTTTTAATCGATATTAAGACGTTATTTGTTTAATTATTGTGTTAATTACCGTACTTGTTACTGCTATCCATATGATCATAGTAATAAAGTCGTATTTTCCATCTGCCACTGTTCCCTCTATCCACGCCTGCTGCATATGTTTGTTTCTATGTTGTTTTATTACTGTTGACTCAATTTGGCCCTTGCCGGGCCCTATTTGTTCAATTTTTACTGCTGGTCTTTCTGCTCTTGCGTTGCTTAGCATGTCTCGCCTAGTGTTTCGGTAGTTCGTAAGGAATTAATTTTTTTAAATATTTTATCAATAGTTTGATTCGTTTTAACTAATGCATTTCTGTTTTTACCAAAAAAAAATCGTACGGAACCGCAAGTGATTAGTTTTTATCGTAACATATGCCTTTCTGTTTTTCTTCTGTCTTGCTGATGGAGTTGTATACGCGCATTTGCATAGGAGCCACGGCGTCGTCGTTACCGTTTCCGTATTGGTAACAACATTCATCACATTGCAACCTGTGCCACGGGCACTAAGGTGTTCACAACAAAGCGCACACAGATAATACATTAACCACATATCATGCTGTATCGCTCGTTTCATGGGTTGTTCTCGATTTTCTTTGTTTCTTTTCGCTTAGAAAGGCATAACGAACAGGCAACTCCGATCGGGAAATACTTGCAGCCGTTTCTATAAGAAGCGCGGTGGTCCAGAGTGATATGAACTATGCGGCAAACTCGGACTGGCTCGATGCAGTGTGTACGGCGAGGAAGATCGTTGGGCCAAAGACGATGATGGCAGTTGCTGCGACGGTTGATGTTGCTGCTGGGATGACGACGCTACGCTCAGCAGTTGCTGCTGTGAGCCATGGTGCTGTTGTTGTTGGTGATTACTGGCAGCCAAAGACAGAGACGCTTGGGAACCGTGAGTAGTGGCATGAGCCATCATCGACATCGACGAGCCCGACGAGCCCGATGTGGATGCCGTCGATTGATGGGACGATTGTTGCGTCGACTGCTGGGACGAATTCGACGGATGGATTGGGTTCAACAGGTTTCGTGTCATATAATGATGGAACGTGCTGGTGGCTGGTGCTGGACCGCTAGGGGCCATACGATGGTGTTGCTAAAATAGAAAAAGCACGCGACGATAGTAAGAAAACATGCTGCAAACTTTCGCCTTACAAAAATGGTTGGAAGACAGAATCAATACTAACCGAAATATTGTGATGTAGTCCGCCAATCGCTGCTGCACCGATCATGTGGCTCGGTCCATCACCCAGATCCAGGTGAAGGCTTTCGTGGACATCTGAGCTGGAACTTCCACCATTACCCATACTTCCCGCACCACCATTTCCGCCTGCACCACCGTTTAAGCTACTTCCTCCGCCCAAGTGAAGCTGTCCGAGTGATGCCGTGGCCATTGCCACGTCTGGCATTACGTCGGACAGGTGGCCATCTGAACATGCACCCATTTCACCTAGGTCCAGCCCAACTCCGCCGACACCACTACCTCCGCCTCCGGCGGAAGCACCACCTCCTCCGCCGGCTGGTGCCGATAAACGGTACGCCACTATGTCACCCCCCGGTATAACGGATGGAAGCTCCTGACGTCGGTGCGTTCCCAGCAGCCCCAGGGGATTGTTGGACACGGACGCATGTAAGCCACCGACACTGCTTCCTCCTGTCCCAGTTCCGTGAGAAAGCAACGCATGTTGCTGATGCGATAGCGGATGGTGTGACGGTTGCTGGTGTTGCTGAGAAGAGTACGACTGACTGGGGACCGTCGGTTGTTGGCGAGGGAATGTCATATTCCGACCGAAGCAGGGCACGGCTTGCTGCCCAATGTCGCCGGGCAGAGCTGGCGATGGGGGCGGCGTCAACTCCTCGTCCAACGATTGCTGGCTAGCGTGCAGATCGTGGTGCCGATGATGCTGGTGCCGATTCTGTTGCGAATGATGATGATGATGATGGTGGTGATGGTGGTGGTGGTGGTGATCGTCTTGATCATAATCCTGTGTCACTTTGTGTTCCTCCGCTCCATTCGCTTCCCCGTCGGTGCAGTAGCAATTGGCGCACTCCAGCAATTCAGCAACCTCGTCTGGGAAGTTGAACTCCCGCACGACGCGCAACCGGATCTGTCGGTTGATCTCCGATCGGCTTGAAAGCGACAAACCAAGCGCACGCTGGCAGCCTGGAGCTTGGCGTAGCTTTTGCTCCCGTTTCTGCATCGATTCCATCGTCGGAGCGTCTGGCGCAGGAATCGAGGCGGCGGTGGCCGCGACAACATCCACTCCGGCCGCCGATCCACCACCGAGGTTGGTGCCCGTGTTACTGTTTAACCGTGACACCATGTAGAGCGTGTCGGGAATGTCGGGCATGTGGCGCGCCCGTCGCATCCGCAGCAGCTCGATCTGCTGCGATGCAATGTGATCTTCTAGCAGAACCTTCACCTCTTCGTAGTATGGCATAAACAGCCGTGGCCGTACGAACAACCCATGATTTTTGCCACCCCGAATCCACGCATTAATTCGCAGACTCTCGCGCTCGTCGCCGATCATGTGAGACGGCGGTGTGCTCACCAATCCGCGCCGGATGGCCTGATTGAGGATCTCGTTATTCGGTGGCAACACGTGATCCATGCGCACATGCGGCAGAAGCTCCGAAAGTATCTCGCGGAGTTCCACATCGCTCAAGTCGCGCTTCTTAATACCCTTCCGAGTTACGGAGTGGGCCGTGTGACTGAGAAGATTCGGTTCCCGGTCCTCCATCCGACGTATCAACTCTTGTTCGCCCCATTTCAACACCGCCTGCAGCACCTCCAGCTCCGATGCCTGCAGGAAATTGTTCTGCAGAGCCTCGATCAGCTGCGATTTGTCCAGCTGGAATAAGACCGGCGAGCCAACAATCGCCGAAAACTCTTCGCGCAAATAGTGACAAGCCTGCCGATACACCCAGGCCGACCCGTGCGGTTGGCTGCCCCAGCGCAGTACGGTAGCCAGCGTTTCAAGTGACAGCCACTCGAGTATCAAATCCTCACAGCCCTGCGCCAGTATATCCAGCTCGAGAAATCGCCCAATCTGGTACAGTTCCATCGCCTCCTCCAACGGAGACGGCCGTGCCCGGCCCGTGTGCGTAAGTGCCTGCACCTCACCTAGACTTCCCGCGCCGCTACCACATCCGTTGCCCCGTAGTATCAACGACAAATCAACCGTGTCCAGGTAGATAGCATGCAGCAACACACGCGCATAGCGCTTCGGAATCACACTCTCGTCCAGGACGATGCGTGTTGTTGCATGCAGTGACCGATCAGTACCGTGCAGCTGATGCTCTTCACTCACGTTCCGTGTCCTTCGCTGTATCATGTTCTTGAAAAACGGCGACCGAGCGCTCAGAATCGCTTTGTGGCAAGGAAGCTCCAGCTTCGGCCGGAAGCCGTACTCTGAGCTACCGGAATCTGGTCGATGGTAGTCACCACCCTCAGACGTGAACACAATGGCTGCATCCGCATAGTCCCCTGTTTCCAGCAAGTATCGCAGATCGTTTTCCAGCGGATTGGGCGTTCCGAAATCTTCTCCAAGCCGGCGCAGCAAACTGACGTCGATGCTCGGATCGTGCGTGCAGAGATCCCCGGTGTAAAGGTAGCGAAGAAGCGACGAAAACATCGCCACATCGACCGGCGAAGAACGTAGCTCGAGACAGATACGTGCCCCATATCCGGGGCATCCGGCGAGCAGATCGCGAAAGTAAGAACAGCGTGCGGACAGTATTGCCCGGTGCACCGGGAACACGGTTCCGCGAAACACCAGATCGCAGTCGGTGCAGTGCCTGAAATCGTAGAGTGAGGCCAGGTCCTGTTTGAAGGTGGTAGCGGGCGGGCGAGCCAACTCAGCCTGCACCGAGAGGTCCTTTAGTGCGGCCAGCGACTCATACTCCTCCAGTAACGCGGACAGCTCAATCGGACTCCAACTAGACACGAACTCACGCAGCACCCGCCCATGATCACAGGCTTTCGACGAGCGGCGTCGTCGGATGAGTTTTTTCTTCAGCGTCGCGAAACCCGTTACTTTCTTGCGTCTTTCGCGCACCACAGCCCCCGGACCACCGATACCGGAACTACCAACACCGCCGCCAGGGCCGCACATCGGGCCGTAGCCCAGACCTCCTCCCGAGGATAACGGAGTCGTAGTGGCTCCCGCCGCCCCCGATGACGTTGAAGTGATCCCTGACAGACCGAGCATACCGCCACCACTTCCACCTCCTCCTCCTCCTCCTGCACTAGAGCCGGGACAGTCGGTTGACGCTGTTGCACCCATCTCCGTCGTAATGCATGGAGGATGATCGCCACCGCTCTTGCTCTCACACCAGTATGACAGTCCACAGGGTATCAGACAGCCCCATAGACCAGGATTCATTGTCCAGCAATGGCGTCGATAGCACCGCGAGGCAGCTCTGAAATGTGGTACAGGAACTCCATTAAGCATTTGGAAGAGGGACGGGCACTCATCAATATTACTGATTTCATTATGGTTATGCATAAACTTTAAATTTAGACCACAACTGGCGGAACTTCACACAATGGGCATCCTAAGTTGTGACCCTCTTGCCAGCAAATTCTGAATGCCCAGAACACTTAAATTTAGACCACAACTGGCAGAACTTCACACAATGGGCATCCTAAGTTGTCACCCTCTTGCCAGCAAATTCTGAATGCCCAGAACACTGTTCTATACCAGACACGGTATCTTCTGTATCCCGTTTTAAGAAAACTACGGTTAGACTTCGGGATGCAACCATATTTGCTTGTTATTGCATGTGTAATACAAACACGATTGATCATTGCTCGGTGCATTCCAATCCTTCTATCGGTACCTAATTTAATTACGACATCTGTAGGCATCAGAAAATAGAACGAGGGCAAATAATGCACAAAATGAACATGTTTTTATCCGTCGATAATCGTCAACAACAATCGCATTTACTTGGCTTTTGTTCAATTGTGGAAGCAACATAATCGAAGGTATTCGCGTTACGTATGATTTTTTAAATCTTTCACCAACATTTCACATTTACTTTTCATATGCCCAACTTCAGAAACCAGTCCATGCTATTAAATAACACAACTCACCTGAATGCAATTGTGCGAACATTGTTTCTCCGAATTCAAAGCCCGCTTTGTGTAGCTGGCTGAAAAAGAGCTTCGTTGCAAAACAAAGGTTATCGTTCGCTTCTTAAGTTCCAAAACCTGTGCGCGTGTGTGTTCACGTGAATTTTGCGACCAATCAATGCATTATTTCTGCGCTAGTCTCCTTGCTTGAGGCCAAATATTCATTGGATGCATTCTGGGTACACAACACAACGCATCGCGTCCGGAGTGAAATGCTGCTGGAAACACCAATCGCTCTGATTCGCCCAGAACAACACCATCGAGATATCCTCCGAATGCCAAAAGCCACAAAAATCCCACTCCTACGCATCCGGTTCTTGGCTCTTCAGGAAGGCGGTTCCAGCATCATGCACAAATAATTGGCCGTCCTGGTTTCTTAGTATTCTTCCGTTTTGTGAACGATTAGCAGCAGACAATTTGAGCAACCAGAAGAAGCTGTCGAGCGAGCGATGTTTACATTTTGTCCCGTTTCACTAGCAGAAACATAGTCGACGACCTTTCTGGGCAGCTCAAAAAGGACGTCAAACCTCTCTCTGCTTTTCGTCACCTTCACACCTTTCAGCACGTTCCTCAGCCCGGCACGAGTGCTTTCTCCTACCGATTGGTTGTTGTTGGGGTGCAGTCATCGACGGGGTCGAATGTTTCATCCTTTTTTCCAAAACACACGCGCACCCACACACCGACGTAGGCACGAACACACACGGACGCATTCACGCTCGCACGCACAACACTTTTTAATGCTCCTACGCACGCACCGTGCGGATGATGGCACTGGCGGTGGTATTAGGGCGTGCGAAGTAGCACTTGCACCAAGCCCAGAAAGATGGACCCGATGTAGAGGACCGCTCGCTCCTGGCCAGACATGTCACACTGCGAACGCAAAAGCGCTCCCCTCAGCCTCCGCCAACGCCCCTTTTCGGGCATTGGTGAGCGAAAATGGAAAACACTTTTCTCACCTTTTCATACGTTGTTTCTGGGCCCCTGGCCCCACCACACCAACAGCGCGGACTGGCTTTGCCTCTTGGATTTCGCGATTGCGAATCTCGCCCCGTTGTGCTCTTTTCACTACTCGCTCATCCCGAGCTGCATTTGCCCGCAAGCCATGGCTCGCACCGACCCACAAACGGCTCCACCTTTAAGCACTTGCGTTCGTCAACCCGTCGCCCGAACTTTTCAACCTTTTTCCACTCTGTTGCCAAACTGCTTAGCACCCGCAGGAAAACATGAAAAACTCCAGTCGACGACGACGACGTTCTGTAATTTTCAAGTATTTCAACACGACCACCACTGCCTACTTTGGGTAGCTACGGACGCACACCACCAAAGCCTCCCACTGTAGCTTCTTTCTTTTCCCTCTGCCTTGTGCCTGGGACTTGCCGTCAGCCTCGCACCAACCGAGCCGAGCTCGACCAAATCGGGATTCGTGTTTCGCCTGGCGCTGTCAGTTTGACAGTCCATTTTGAGTTACTTTTTCGACACTCATTCCCGGAAGGACGATTGTTGTCAGATGCGCTCTGTTTTCGATATAACAACGGTCGTTGCTACCAATCAGCAAGCAGTGTTTTTATTTTATTTGAACGGTAACGTCATCAGAAAACAATGTTTAGCCAATCAGCGTACTGATTGGACCCATTTTGCGAGCGTCGTCGTATCGCAAGTTGAATGTATCGGAATGCCACGAGAAAACAATAGTGAGTTCCTTTGAATAAAGTCAAACGGCTCAAAGACTGACGACCAATCGAGATCGATATATAATCAATATTGAGTTGATAACGTAAAATGTCATCGTTCAAAAGGTTGGATGATTTTTTCGGTGGTCAACGTGATAACAAATGTATCGAACCCTTCCTAAAATACCGTTGACGTTGTTGCGCTTGTTCTGAACTGTACTTTCATTGAACTGGTGCACCGTTCCGTTTTATCACTGCAACTTCACGCGTAGTGAGACTAGTTTTAGACATTCATATTTCGACTGGAAAACATTCCTTTTCAAAAGAAACTTCACTGTTATTTTTCGTCCCTTTTTCTAATCATCCCTTTTGGTAATACTTTCACTTACTTGCTGACTAAGGAGAAGTAGTGACAAAAAGAACAGAAGACACGATCATTTTTGATCTTTTTTATTCTCTCTATATGCAGTAACGGGCTAGTGGATTTGTTTGTCAATTCATCTTCACTGTTAAAAGTTGTTAAAGCTAGATTTCGCTTCACATTGTTTATCACACCCTTATTGTCGTTAGATATACTTCACAGCAATCGCAATACTACACACGAACAGCTCCAGAATATGAACCAAAAATGCGGGGCAATTGAAAGCATTAGTCGAATTCGATGTTTCCTGGTAGCTGACCAAGCGCCTTGGCTTCGGCAACACGTTTGTAGAATTCAGAAAAGTCAACATGTGATCGAATTCGCTGATTCGAGTCGTAAGGGTTGCCGGGTTGGGTGCTGTAAGAAAATCAATTCCGATCAGTTACCTGAAAGGAAATCGTTGGGAATTGCGATGCGCACAACTTACATGTTGGAGCTTGTTACAGAAATGTTAGAGTTGATTGTACAATGATCGCTTTCCGTCGGTGTAGCGTCCGAACTGGTTGAGCTGAACGAGTTGATGCTGCGGTTGCGGTTCATAAATGCCTTCGGGAGCGCATAATTAAAATTTCTTATCAACAGTGTAACATCATCCCGGCTGCTGAACGTTACGGGTTTGTTTTCCTCCACCAGCTGCATGTAAACGTCGTGGTGCTTCTGTACGATACGATGAACCACGGACTGAGCCACCCCGGCAAGGGTTGATTGGTTGTGAAATTCTTCTGAAATCATTCGAACCAGCTCGCGATTGCCAGTTGACGTGTCACCCGTGCAAATATCGTGCAACGCTCGGCAAAGCCCACTCGACATCAGCACAAGAAACCGACAAGCCGGCGTAATCTGTATACCGCCCACGATTTCCGGTTCAAATATTACTGGTTCCGTTGCGGCACTCGAGAGAAAATTGCAGTCTTTGTAGCCCGCTTTGCCAAGGTAGTTGCCGATACACCGTGTGCTGTACAGAGGAACACCTTCAAAGTTTTGCGCCATCAACCCCAGCCGAAATAAACGAGCAGCTTCTTCTGCGTTCAGCAAATTATGGTCGATACTCAGCTGCGTTACTGTGAGCGTATCGTGTTCGCCCGTCTTGCAGAGCAACGCCCGACAATTACCTATATTTCCTAGGTAAAGATGGGACCGATGAATCAAACCCACCACTGCGCTGGCTCCGATCGACAGTTCGTTGTTGATCCAGTCAAGTTTCTGCAGCACGTTTTCAAACTGTTGCGATATTTCGTATTGATTCATACCATCCGCCGACAATTGCATTTGGATAGCGGTTTTCCTCGCGACGTGCGTATTGATTGAATCCAAGTAACCTTTCTCGACGGAGTTGAACGATTGGCGCATCAACTCTTTGACGGCTTCGTCAGTGTGACAGGAATTTAGCTGCCCGAGCAGTAGATCGGCAGCCAAGCCTTGCAGGGCATACTCCGCCACTTTGACTTCATTATGACCGGAAAGTATTGCATACATGGACCTAACAACGGGATCAACATCATCATCATCAACAGTCGATGTAATCTAGATAACAAGATACCCACAAGGTATTGTCCGCTATGCAAAGGCACTTTTTGTCACGCGACTTATACCCCTCGTACCTGCTGCCATCTTCTCTGTGAACCAAGAATATTGGGAAATATGGATGAAATTGGAATCGGGACAAGAGAATAAGCAGATCACAACATACTTATAGATTTGATTCGTCGCCTCGCCCACTCCTGTCTGATTACAAACTTTAAGGTCGTCGGTCCACGATTTAGTTTTGTTGTTATTCTCCATAGCCTCCATTCTGATCATCAGTGTCTTTTTTCTCACCAAATTAATAACTGAAATAACAGAACGATGTTTCCAGTGGCTTCCTTTATTATTTCTGTTAATACACAACTTCTGAACCGAGACCTACGAAACGCTGGAACAAAACAAACACGAAACGACGTCTTCTTAAATTTGACAACTTCGGTTGTTTCAAGTGTTGCCAAATAGCAAAATATGCACAAGTTTCATTGCACATTTTTTAAAATTCTGTTCAAATCTATTTTCACATTTATTGGGCGAAACCATCTGCCATAGAAAAACAAAAATGATCAAAGCAAGCTGCAGGATATTTTTCAATGTGTCTATTGCTCCATATCTGCAGAAAAGCTTACGTTCTTTCGTTCTTGTAGCCGGTAAAATTGAAAACATGTAACAGAACACCATACTTCGTCGGAACTTCGACTTATTATATTTAAGTTAAACGAACGCAGCTACGTTTATTGAACAAAACACTGATGTCGGAGGAACCTACAGAGAATATTCTCATCGCAAGAATGTTACGTGGCTCATGATATTATGTGAAATTGGACTCTATACCCTGCAGGGAAAGATAGGTCTATTATGGTTTACAACATATTTCGTTTTAGTTCTGATCTTCGCTGCTGTTGTCGTAACTGCCCTCACCGTCTTGCTCCATTGGTTCAACTCCGTCTTCCTGTGGCTCCGGAACAGAGTCACGAGAGCTTTCCTCACTTTTGCTCTCTCGATCTGTTTCCTCATCACTTGGTCCTTGGCCGTCCTGTGACTCACTATTGTCTTGTGGGGGTGGTTCTTGTTGCTCCTGCTGCTGCTGTTCATTATCATTTTCAGCTATCTCTTCAACTATTTCGGCCGTATTACGATTGTCTTCTTCTACAACCTCCTTCATGCTATCGTCTTGACCTTCATCATCGTCTTCTTGGTGACTACCATTCATCCGTGGCGTACCGTCCCCGCCGTAATCGATGCCATTCACGCGTGCATCTTCAACGCGGCGTGTCATGTTTTCAAGTTCATCCGCCAACTGCGCGTACCGAGATTGTAGTGCTTTTTCGCGCTCCGTCTGTCTCATGACATCCTCTGTGAGCGATTCCAAGCGCTTCGGAATAGCAAGGTCTTCCTGAGCGGCCAGAAATTTGAACGTCGACAGCGCCAAACAGTTTTGTTCGATCTGCTCGTTAGTGTCCTGAAGCTGCTTTACCAGCGCCTGAGCCCTAGCCTGATACCCAGCTGTGAGGATTTTGAGCTTTTTCTCAATCTTCCCACATCGTTTCGCTTCTTTGGCCATGTGTTTTCGATTGATTTCAAGCCGCTTCTCCGCCGACTCAATACGATCCTTTTTACTTGCCAAATTGGCACGCGTGTAACGATTCTGACTCGGAAGGTACAACACCTGCGACAAGCATTCCTGCCACACTTGCGTGTAGCTTTCCAGCGATAGATCACCGTGCGCCATACCGTTCTTCACTACTTGCATCTCCGTTGCCAGCATACTGCGAGCTTCTTCCAGCTCACTTTCGTCGATGTCCTCATACGGGTGTTGATCCAGATAGGCCTGGTACTGACTCAAAGGAGGACGTTTGCCCGATGGCCCCGGTGCCTGCTGTATTGGATTGCGCAGTGCGTCGTAGTTAAGCATTTTTACCATTTCCTGCTTCACGAGCTCCTCGGCTTTTTGAAGGTCCGTTAATCCATGCATTTCGTTTGTCGGACGCAGGACGGTGTTGTTGATTTCCAATGGTCTCGGAAGTTCACGTTGAATAACCTGGGAACGTAGCGACAGTTCCTTCGCCTCTTGTGCTAGTTTGTCCTTTTTACGCTTTGAATCGACATCTGACTGATCCGGAACCATCTGCTCCACAAGTGCTCCTTCGTCCGATGGTTCATCTGTTTCGTTGTCGGGCACCACAATTTCATAGTCGTTCCGCGGCGTCGGCAACAAAGCAAGTCCGTCTTTTAGCGTGGATTTCAGTTGCTTCTGATACGATTTGTATGCGGCTGGTGTTTCTGCCACACTTATGCCGTCCTCTGTGTTAATGTTCAGCTTATCGCGCAAAAAATTCGGCGTAGTCCCCGGCAAATGCGGCTGAGTCGTGGAACCGACTGGTACAACTGCACCCGAGGCTGGAGTTAAAAATCCTCCTGGTGTAGCCCCACCGTCGGCACCGCGAACCGACCGGAATGGTGTCGCAAGCACAGTATTGGGTGTTGCGACTGCCTGACTTTGTGGCAGCACTCCCGAGAAGTCAGACTGATGCAGCGGAGTGTTCACTCCGCCTTTCAAAGGCGTTTCCACGTGTGTTAGGGCCATCATATTTTGTGCCTCTTGCAAGATGCGATCCGTCACCGGTGCTGGTGTGCGTGGCGTAGCGGCCACTTGCGGAGTGATGCTGTAATCCGCCAGAAGTGCGTCCGTAGTTTCGACGCCGCTTTCCGATGCTACTTCTTTAGCTATCTCACTGGCTCGACCCAACTTGACGACTTGTTGCAACTCTTGGTCTGAAATTTGTGGCTCTGGCAACACTAACTTAGATCGCTTTTTGGCCGGTTCCTGGTTTTTCAAGAGGGCCGTCGGTACATCGTTTTCTTTGCGCTGTTTAAGCTTTTCCTTGTCTTTCTTCCGCTCGCGAGCTTCCTTTTCCACACGCAACTCACCATCGAGCGTCTGTTGGCGCAGACTTGAAAAATCCGTCGCTATCGGAACTACAAACTCATCGGTGGTGTCATAAAATCCGGGAGCCGGAGTTTTTTCGAAAGGAACTTCCGAGTTGTAGTCGATGCCCTTTAGCTTACGCTTCCGATTACCGACTCCGATTCCTGCTGCTCGAAGCTCCCGACGCTTCTGCAACGCGGCCAGCCGGCGAGCTTCTTCGAGCTGCTTTTCCCGTGCCTTACGCTTCGCCTTTTTGCCCTGAGTGTTAGCTAAACGTGCTCTCGCCTCCGAAAGCATTTCGAGTTCATCTTCGTCCATATCCTTCGGGTCCGGGCGCGCTGGTTTTGTCTCCGGGTTAGGATCAATTTCTCCGGGTTTTAGCTTGCGCGGATCGTCCATTCCATCTTCACCCTCCTCCTTGCGCTGTGCTTGATCCAGCAGATACTCGTACCGTTCCAAACACTGTGCCGCAGTGCGGCCAATGATGGGTGCAATCGTACGCCATTGCGTCGGCATCAGCTTGGCCAGATGGAGCAGCTTTTCGTCCTCTTCGCGAGACCATTCGGTCTTCTTGATGCTCGGGTCCAGCCACTCATACCAACGGGCCTTGCACTGCTTGGCAGACTTGCGATGCAGTAGTGATGCAATCCGAGACCATTGGTTTTTGCCGTACTTCATTACGGCGGCCTTGAGAATCTCATCCTGCAAATTATTTGGGCATGGGACCAGCGTTAAAAACACACCAAATCAAACGTACCAATCGCCTTACCTCGGTGTTTCGCCACACACCGCCCTTTATCATTATGCGTGGCATGATGGAGCACTGTCGAACACGTTAGTTTTAACCAAAAATTCTTCAAATGCACCAAGTTGTGCGTCTTTAGCCGAAATTCGGCGTGAAGCAAGGTTTTACCGGAGATTCGTTTTCACTATCAACTACCGCAAACAAACGAAAGTGTCGCGTTTGACAGCTGAAATGTCAAAAGCAACAAAACCACACGCACACATGCGTACGGGCCGTGTATGCACTTTTTCTTCTTCTTTTTTCTCGCAGTCTCAGGGCAAAGGTCCTGTCTGAGGATCCAATTCCCATTCGGACTTCTTTATATACTAGATGAATTTGATCGATGGAAATGGTGACGTACAACGGTCGACCCAACGCAATTTGCCTTTTATGTATAAGAAGAATAGCCACATATCCTTTGATTGCAAAAGTGAATATAGCTCAACTAATGCATTTGCCACGAGAACTTAGATTTGCGGCGTTATAGGAAATAGCTAGTTCAACTTTACGTCTCCATACTGAGAGGATTTAAAGAAACGTTCGAACAATCATTTCAATGCAAATTCTGGGACTATTTAGAACGGATAATCGAATGGGAGAAAAGCATGTATGTTGAACATCGTTATATATCCAAAACGGTACAACAAAAGTTTAAAAAAAATCATTTCATTTCATTATTTACCAAAGGTTTATTATGCATTTCGTAGCCTTAATTTAACACCAGGGTTTCTTCGCACTCTTTTTTAATACACTTAAAATATTCGACCAAACAAACCGAAACAAAATAATTAAAAACCTTGGCAAACCAAATTTCTTGCTGGTTTTTTGTTTGTGGTATGCTCGACATAATACTATAATTTACGCGCAAATAACAAGTTGAATCATTTGCCATTCCTCAACAAAACTCTATAAGAATACACTTCAACGAATAACTTTGGCAGTTTTTGTGATGTTGTAAATTCCGCGTCACTTCCGCGCTACAGTAAGAATGGACGAATTTGGGGATCTGGTTCAGCGCTGAAATGGAACAGAGGCATCATTGCGGTGTAATTATGATGACCTTAGTGAAGTTCTCCCTTTGTTTTACTGTGCAACAGCCAGATGCATCAGTTAGTTAGTTCTAACTCCTAAGTATAACTTTTGGATCCCTAAACAGCAGTACAAAAAACTGTCGGAATGTTGATTTGCGAGTCGAATAAGGTACTCATATCGTGCGTTGTAATATGCACCTTCTTGTTTGTCCGTTTATCTACAAATTTAAAACAGCGGCTGATGCATCACATCGTAGCTCTGCGGCGCTTAAGGCTTATCGGTACAGACTGGTTTCAATACACAAACCGGCCGCAATTCGTTCAGTGCGGTTGTTCGACGAAGTGATGGATGCCGTAACTTAGTGCATATTTGTTATTGTGTATCGATCCGGGGACGTCAAGAATATGCTATCCTAGATTAACTGCGTTGAACGACTTTATATATACACACAGGAAACACTCGTTTCCCTAGTTTAGAGGCGTTTTGCGGGACCAACGCCGGGGAATGATATTATCACATGCATGAAATGGTTGTTAAATCGACCTAAGGAAACTGGAAATTCCAATCCGTTACAGTGCACAGCATCTAAGGATCTTAACCATGATTAGCTCAATGCGTGCGAAACACTTTTGCCGGTCGCCAGCACCGATGATAATAGTGACACCATTAACAGTAACACTGTAGAGTGTTGTTTTTGCGCGAGGGCCGAGCTGCATTTTAGCTCATCCCTGGGATAATAGCTGTTCGGAGGAGCATCCTCGCTAACTTTGCACCGCTCACCGCGGCTTTCGAATTCACTGTTGCAAACTTCCTTGCACGAAGGGCAGATGACGGCACCGCGATGTAGCCACCCTTCGGCCATCAGTTGAACGGTGAGCTTTTGTCCGGCAAAGAAGCACTCGTACGATTTGTTCGCTATCACTATGTGCAACCGTCCGCGATCACAGCGATACTGATAGCAGCCTGAGCCCCAGTGTTGCCACTCCCGCGTCTGGCGGCATGAGCGTTCTTCCCACATGCTCTCGCTGTGATCGAAACACTTCGAGTTGGGACCATAAGACTCCAATGCAAAGTTTTTCTCAGGTTCTGTAAAAACCAATTCATATATTAAACTTCGATCGAGTGTGGTTAACGCCATTTGCCAATCGTTCACTTACTCGGATTGTTGTCCTCGAACTGACACTGCGACCCGCGCACTACGATGTTTTTGCTGCGCCACGTGAACTCTTGAATGTAAGGGCAGTGGTCGGCCAGCGAAACGGACCCACCGAAGTATCCCTCTTCGCCGGTCGCCACGTAAGCAAGAGAGTCAAAGTTTTGATACTGTGCTGGCAGCTGTGTATGATGGCTCACTAAGTTGCACAGTGCGACCGAACTTCGATCGTCGGTACATTCCGTTTGGAGCGGATCCCGTTTTACCTTCACACAGAACGGATGAATCGAACGGCCCCTAAAAATGATAACAATTTATATTGGAAAAAAGGTGAAGATGATAAACTGCAAGATTACAGTCGAGGAACATTTCCCTGATCTAAAACGATTCCTTTATACCTTGCTGTATTGGAGGTGATCCAGTCCTTGCAGCTGCGCATCGCAAAATTGCAGCCAAGCCCTCGACCCCACGTCAACGGAGATGCCATGCTGTAGTTCGCCCTATACCACCCGGAGTCCTCCATCAGGGCGAGCGTAATGCGCGAAAAAGCCGAACTTTGTGTGTGCGTTCCTGTCATGGCCTCATTTTCAAGCACCCTCTTTTCCCAGTGCGTCAGTGCGGTACCCTCGCCTCCCTGATCCTCCAATTCTGCTCCCTCGAGTTTCTGGCAGCTAAAGTGGTCACGCACTTCCTTTACTACTCGGGGTGTCACGAACATATCGATAGTCCGATTGATTGTGCCGCCTCTGACTGCCCAGTCTGTTCGGACTACCTTTCGGATAGTGTCGTCACTCCATTGATGAATTTGAAACCTGAAAACCAAACGAATGCGGAATTACATGATCTTCATCGAATGCACCCCGAACCCGAGGTTCTTACTTTTCGTTCAAGTACGGTTTGCCAGTGTCCGGTTTACGAGGAGTTCGCGGGCTTCCGTCGTCGTCCCGAAAAAAGGCATACAAGCTGACCGAAAATCCTAGTGCGTGCAGAATCTCGTGCTTAACGGTGGACAGCAATGTTTGCAGCTCCTGCGGCTTGGTGCTGATACTGTCTGGACAAAGATTCGCGTGACCAGCGATTGGACGGTCTAACGCAGCTTCCTGTTGACAGTGAGCAGCATACGCAACCGTTAGTCCCTTATGGCAGCGTTCCGACTGCAGTGCAGATACGTAGAATATGAAATCGGCGTTTGAAATTCCCGGTCCGGCTGTCGTATTAGCGTCTTCGTGACAATCTTGGCCAGTCGAGTTGCACACACGGCACACCTGTAGACGAGACGGAGTCAAGATCAGGTCGATAATGTTATTCCATTCCCTTCGCCAGATTTTTGTCGCCATCGCCCTTCCCTTCGCCAGATTGTACTTACGTCCAGGTGATCGGGAGGCACCTGCACCTCGCCACAGAGCGTCACGGGCTTGCAGGAATCTATGCAGTAGGTCATGGAGTTTTTAACAAACACTTGACTGCTTTCGCACTTCCGGTTCAGTCGTATGACCTCTTTCGTCTGACGCACCATCAGCGCTTGCTCCCAGAAACGGACGGCTTCCGGTAGAATCGTGTTCTGCATTAGAAAGAAACGCGTCAGCGTCAGTTAAGGGAAGATGAGATTGCCTGAGCGAGCATTTCGAGGCTTACATTTATTAGAGAAAACTTATCCGTGTCCAGCCGATAGACCGATTCATCGTAGACAATTAATATGCGCAGCGCTTGGCTGACGCTACGTTTTCGTATCACGTGAAGCGGCTCCAGTTGTACCCCATGAATGACCTGGAAGAAAGCATCGAACGTCAATATAGTATGAGTCGGGACAGTTAAAATATAACATATATAAAAATTGCATGTTATGCTATGAGCTTTTCCTTCATTATCAAATAACGGCAGACTAAACAAATAACGGCAAATACTAGAAATAAACATAACCGAAAGCTTCCATTTTTTCACGTTACGATTTCGCAGACTTAGCGAAGAGAGGCGAGGCTTAATATTTACTCCTAAATGATCATGCGCTACTTTCCTTCTAAGATTACGGTAGATACGTTCACAGTGACAAATGATAATGGTGTTTCTATCTCGGCAATGGGCAACCAGCATTTCACAAATGCTGGACCATTTATTAAAAAAGATATCGCATCAATCGACAAATAAAAACAACAGGCATTCGTCGTTCGGGTTACCGATTTAATTCGGCAAGCACGCGAACCTTGAGTTTATTTTTTTCCACTGCATGTCGGAACTGATCATGTTGCTTTTGGTTAATCGCGGTTATAAAAACTGAAACCGGTAAACTTCAGCGTTTTTAGGCCATTATCCAAGCTAATGGGAAAGCCATTACTAGTTTAGTTCAGTCTTGTCGTTCTTATCTTTATCAAAGTAACGGAACCGTTGGCTGTCAATATGGTTGATTCTTACCTAAATAGGCCTCCAAGAAAGTGAGCAGGTCAGAGCAAAGCCAAATAATTGATTTTTTGTTTTATTTTCGATAATTCAGATGAACTGATTTCGATGTTCGAAATCCAATTTGAAGACTTAGCGTGATTTATGTTGTTTTGAAATGAAACTACTTTTGGGGAAGTGTTAGCAGTGCACAATTTAATTATTTCATTTCTATGGGCCTTCCAAGTAATTCCTTTTACGACCCCTTTTACAACCGCAATTGGGTCGTTTTTTGCATCGCAAAACATATGGCTTTTGACCAAGGCTGTGACCGACAAAAAGTGAACCTTTGCTATTAGGTCACGATTCTTGGTGGTCCCAGCAGAGACAGCTGATATCGATCATCAGCCAGCACGGGTCTGAACGGCACTGAGACTGGCGGTGAATTAATCAACTTCCATCCAATTTCGACCGTGGCTTGACTAGGGACAGATGTTCGTACTAGTTGAGAGTTACGATTGGAATTGGGATATTTTTCATACATTACTCATACAGCATATATTGTTAATCGAATCTTTTCTTTACACCACAAGCATAGTATATTGTGTGCGAACATTTTTTTTTATACTTGTAGTCTTTTAGCAACCAAAAAACTGCTACCTTTTATACAACTTTTCATTCCGTTCGGACAACGAAAGGAGTGATTAATTTCGGTAAACCACACCTGCATATTGTCACAGTTTTGAGAGATAGGATGCATTACGTCAGTCACAGCTGAAGGACAACTATGGCAACGAGTACCGGTTTATTCGGTTTTATGCACGCAATCGACACAGTTTTTGTATTTGTATTGTTCAGGTTGTTGCTCCTTCTATTTCTGTTTCACTGTACGTACGTCAGGCTTAATGATGTAATACATGCAGTTGCATGTCGCCTGGCCGCCATTGAATATTATGCTGGCAAAAGAAGTCCAAATTTATAAATGTATCAACATCACAAACCGGTCAAAAGCTGACAACATTAACTTCTTAAAAGCGGACCAAATATAATACCTCAAAATAGGTGGTTAAACTGGTTGAATTAAATAGCGATTCGCCAGCATTTCGCCGTCAATTAACGCCCGACACATAACGACGTTCGTGGAAATGAATAATTTTCAATCGCTGGCGGAAGCGGATGATACCAACCAAAAAAGCCCAAAAACTTCCGATTACGAAAGCGCTGATAGCGAAAGTGCAACATTGACGTTTGATGCCGCCATCGACCGTGCCACGTGGTGGTTACGAACGCATTGAAGCCTCTCCGTTTCGAAGTAAAGTAAAAAACGGTTTTTTACAGTTTTACCTTTGTTCCCAGCCCATGCCGATGCCCGTGATCGATGGTGCAATTGAAGTGGAAAAAGGTGAATTATCATTACCGAACCACACGCACGTGGAGCAGGAAGTGATAAGAAATCAATTTCATCTGACTCACAATAGCCGGTGTGCAGCTCCGTTTTTTATAGTACAGAGTGATGGACTGGCCCCGCCATCGTACGGTGGATGAGTGAAAGTTGTTTCCAACACTTTTCTATTGCAGACAACAAAGATCGGTCGCCGTTGTTTTTTGTTAACTCCATTTTAATATGCTTCAGCGATTTCTCGAACTTGACCGTCACACCGTTCGTGACGGAACGCGTAAGCAAAACTGTGACGGTTACTGGAGCATACTACGCCTGCGAGCCTCACACCGATTTCATGGTCAACCCGCCATGCCACGCCAAGCCACACCCGAGTATCTAGCAATATCCTTTCCCGATTTTAGCGCACGTCGAAACCTATTTAAAAACTCCGTTCTTTAAATATTCCACCTTTAACTTTCACGCATCGAGTTTTTAACCGAGCGTCACCAAAACGGGGCTACATTTTCCCCGAATAAACGAACGCCAATTCTTCCGTTGCCAAAGCCCTGGTGGCTGAGGCCCCCCAAACAACTCGAACGGCTTGTGGTTGTTCGTTTGGCTTCTGTAGTTCGCAGCCAGGTGATGCATGCTCGACCCGGCCGGGGCCATGTGAATGTTCGGTGCCACGCGCCCCACGGACTTAACCGGTTTATGCAATATGTCGTTGCAGAGCGCAAAACGAAAAGTACTGAACGAAGTCCAAGTGCCGTGCAGCTATTGGAATGGGTTAGGATTAGGATTGGCGCCTGCGGAACAATCTCAATAATGTTCGGCATTGTTTTTTGCCTTGGCCGCTATTAGCACCGATCACAAGCAGGGATCACAAAGGTACGCGCTTCGGGAGCAGTGAGACACAGATGAGGGATGAATGGGTTTTTATGTACATTAAATTAGCTCATGCCGGTTATTGATTGAACAGACGTGTCTCGCATAAAAAGCGACACTGTTTTTGCAGCGCAAAAACGCAAACCGTGCCTGCCATGAAGTGGGCACAAATAAGTGATTCTTTGCTCAATGAGATGGCGCTATCAGACTCAATCAATCGATCCTTCTCAGTAGGGTTGCGAGACTAACGTGCACGTAACGGTCGTGGGGCGAATAATGAACCGTTTTTCAAGAAAAACTGAATGCGATGAACGAGGAACATTAATTAAACCATAAATGCTTGCGCCTCCTCTTCAATGCCAAGTGTCTTCGATGATTCCCGCCGATCCGCTGCCAGCTCACTGCCGGTTTTATGATCCTTTCTGGCTAGACAACGCACCGGAGTATATTTTCCTCTTTTCTCGTGACGCAAAGAAGTGACTGGGCAAACAGCATGAGAAAGTAGTCACACTGTGTGTGAGGCCATAAAATAATAAGCGATGCTGCACATCATTAGCAGCGGCTCGAATAGGTATCGTGCAGATGTCAGATGCCTTCCACAATCAGCCTTTCAGTATCGAACAACGCTAAACGGAACCGTTGTTGGTCGTTGTTAATAAAACAAATTCACCACGAGTTGGCGGTTGGCTTCCTACGGTCCGAGGCGCTTGTTATTCAACTGTCACCATGTTGGCCAGTTGATATCGTTTGCCGTTCACTACTCAACCCGGCCACGTCCTGGCAGACGGCAGCTATCGGAACAATGAGGAAGTGTGTTTGAAAAGGAAGCGGACGGCCAAAGAAGGGCTCGCCGTGGAAGTTGTGCTGGCTGACGACCGACCCATTGCTGGAGGTGGCACTGGGAACCACTCGGCTGTACTAGAAGAGGCACCACACCGGGTGATCATCACCTAACAGCCGCACGTTCGTTGTCATGACCACCGAAGATGCTTAATGATGTAACGCCAAGTGAGTGCGCCCAAGTTGGAGAGACCCGGCCGGGCGACAGATTGCATGCCCGTAACCTACTGATGGTTCCGCGAAATTGCAGCCCGATAATGGTGCCCGGTGCGCAACCCTCCACAGCCCCCTTGGCCGGGGCCAAAGGTGAGTTGGGCATGGGAAATGGCCACGGAGAGCGCGAGAAATCCAAAACCTGCGCCGATGCAAATGAACCGTACGCGAGCTGCTGGCGGGCCAGACCAGGGTTTCTACTAGTGAAGCAAGCCAACATCGGCCCGCCGGAGGCATGCACTTTTTTCGGGCTTTGCTTCAGTTTTTTCTCCACCACCGCGCACGTCTCCAGAGACCAGCGCTCGAAGGCAGCGAAGGAACGGAAACACGAACTGCGGGCCATCGAGGCGGCTTGCTGTAAACTGTCACGCGGCTGTCATTGTTTCCCCGCTCCCAGACCCGCCGCCGCCGCAAGCCGCTCCGGCCCCAGAGGGCCCCATTGTGACCGACATTCGGTTATGTCATGGCGTGACTTTTCCACGGGCAGCCGCGCAAGATGCTCGCGGAACTGCGCCCGTGGAACGAATAGCGGACCACCTTTGGGGGTCCGTTGGCGTTCCGTTGAAAGTTGGCCACGGCTTACTTACAGCGGCGGGATGGATCGATCACTCGGGTCAATCAGTGTGTCAATATTTGGTGGTGTGAAAGGGAGCCCCAAGGCGCATACGGCACCCGGCGGGGGGCAAATGCCGGTCACCCCATGCCGGTTGTGTGTGCGGTTTTCCAATATTGGGCCATGTTATTTACGTATCCACCAACAAATAAGTGCAACCAAACTACTGTGCACTGTCCGGCTATTGTTTCGTTTCTTCTGCTTGATTGTGTGTTAAATCGCTCATTGTTTAGTTCGAACAGGACATCGAATATTTAAAAAAAAATTAACCAAGCACCATCTGTTCAACTGACATTTGGCTGAATTTATCCGAAAACCGAGACTTACTTTATTTTACTTAATTTGTCTGATTTTTTGGCGCAGAACGGGAAAAAGTTTCTGGGATCGGCTGGTTAGCAACATTTAGAAGGAATATTAGGAACATTTTTCCGCCTTTAATTTATGTCACGATACAGCACGATGATATATCATTTTAATAATACAATAATAATGTTAGGCGAGGTGCCAAGCAGTAATAAATGAAGCTAATTCTAGAGAACCGAAACCTATATACAAACGATGCGATGCGATTTATTTGCATAATCTTGAGACGCTTAACCACGGACCCAACTCGCAACGGTTTTCTACATCCCGCCAAACTTAATAGAACCCGTTTATAAAATGCTGATAAGCTATTCAACCAGCTCGTACTCTCGAGGGAACTTTCTTCGTGCCGAAGGCTGGCGCGCAGCCAATCATCTGGCGTCAGTTTCGCTCTTATGGCTATGGCAACCACAATAATTTCTCCCGCGAACTAATTGAGAAAGCTGATAAAAGTGAAAATGAAAACCAATGTAGGTGAGATGACCGGCAGGCACCCCGGTAGCCACAGCTCACCATGGCGCGGGATCAGCGAAAGTGAAATACCATGTTGTTATGCTGTTACGGCTCGTTCGCAGCTGATAGCGGCAGCCGAGCTGATACATCACAAGCACCGGGCATACTTCGCGCACTTCTACAGGAAAAGGGCGCCAATTCAGTGGTTGACGAACGGAGGAGTCGTCGTTATCGTTAACACCCATCACTTTACTGCCTGAACTGATCGAACGCATTTTTGCGTGGGCCGCCCCACCTAATGGATGTTGGTTAGTTTATTCGAAACTGGCCAACGTCGGATTTGTGTGTTTCGGAAGTAATACGGCACCGCTAGTCGGCTCTGAACTTCATACCGGAAACAGGTTCCTCGCCATCACAAAAGTCCAACAGTAGCCAACACTGGGGATCTGGGTTGGCATTTAAATAGTGGCGTGTCCTTAATTCTCTCGGCAATCTCTTAGGCCACCGGAACGGAACAGTTGCCGGCAAACTCACAATGGTCGCCCACTGCTCTTTGCGGTTTTGCACTTTCGCGCGCAAAAAACAACCACGGTCCGTTCCGTTCCGCGCAGAGCTGGTCTTGCTTCCGTCACCCAAGGATCGAAACACCAGGGAAGCCGAGCACGCGTTAAAGGTCCGCTCCAGCCGGCTATCGAAGGTGCCAAGATACCGCCGGGTGGTGCCCAGCGATGGTGCGACCAGTAGAAAGTTGCGAACCGTTTCTCTATTGGTTTTTGGTCTTAATTTTTGAATTATTAATTCAACCGGAATGAGATTAGAGTTTGCGGTTTTCGTGCCATTCCGATATGCTGGAGCCCGAGTGTGCAACGTGTGGGCGCGATGATGATGGCTGCGAAAGTTGGTTTTGGCTTGCGCTGCGCTTGGCCGGTTTTCAGGGTGCTGCTCCGGTGCTGCGCTTTCCTGCGGTTGAATTGGTCCATTCGTTTGTTTTCCGGGCTTCGAGTCCCACCCAAAACGGAGTCGTTTCGGTGGGATGCAAAAGACTTTTTGGGTGCTGTGTAAGCCAGCGACCGAAACGAAAAGGTTAGCAAGCTCTGAAGCCGATCCGTACCCTCAGAAGTCGTCGGTACTATTCCGCTAGTAGTGGTGAAAATATTCAAATTAGTCACCAACCGAAGGCTGTGATGTTTGACTGAGTAATACTGACAGAAAGGCACTCGGTACTTCGGGGATACTATCAATTTTATTCCAAAATCATCAGAAGGATAAACAATTAGTAGTACCTTTTGTTATCTCTCACCAAGTATAGCATGGCCTAGTTTCCTGCAGCTTTTGCAGGAATTTGGCTGGAAGTCGAACGATTGAATCATTTTTTTTTAATTTCAAGAAGCTGCGAATGTGTGATAAAAATATTTAAACAAAAAAGCACCACTTTTAATACCTAAAGAAAAACACAACTTATTTAAACAATCGACACACTCGCCAAGCACGGTCCGAAAGGTCGGCTTTGGGTTGAGAACAGTGGAACACTTTTTTCCGCTTTCGGAAACAAAGAGAAAGCGCTTGCTCTTGCGCGGTTTTGATTGATTTTTTCAACCCCCCTCGGACGATTTGGACCTTATTAGAGGGGTGCTCGTTGCCACCACGTGGAGATGATCGTTGCGCAAGTACCCAATAAACCCGCCCGCTTGCTCCGAGAGCCCGATACGCAAGAAAACGAACACACACCGACGTATTGACGTATAACATCGTTCATCTTCATCATCGAGACTGGTGGTGTGCTCCCTCAAGTATGATTTACACCCTTCAGTTTATCTTGTCACTTACAACCTACCGCGGCTCGCTGTAAGTAGTGTTTCCGGTTTGATGCCATGATGTGTCGGTTTTTGTTTGAATGCTCTCCCTTCGCACCGTGAATCGCTCCGGAAAGGTTGCTGGGTGGTTTAACGGGCCGCAGTTGCCGTGGCGAGTTGTGTCGGGTTGCGCGATAAACTCAGGTCCGGCAATTATCTGATTCATGGGCACTACATACCGCGCACTGCACTGCAGCAGCAAATCTCTGCAGCAGACGTTGCGCAGTTGCATTTCTGGAGAGGTCGTCCGCGAGAGATGCAACAATGTTTTGTGTCTCGCAGGCCGGCAGTAAGACACCAAAGTGCTGAACGGAATGTACGAATTTTCCACTTAAGCATCATTATTAATTTAGGCATGAAAAGGACGGGATGTCGTTTCCAACTACAAATCACTGTTCGTTGGCGAACTATGGAAACGCAAGCAGATGGAGAGAAAAACTTTTACCCAAAGATCGCAGCAGCTGGAGGCCAGCCCAGCCGGTGGCGTTTCACGCACGGCACCGCAGCCGGGCACATGTTTGCACATAAATAATATTTACCGTACACAACAATTCCGTTCGCCGTCAGGCGCAACTCTGTGTACGGACTTCACTCGATCCACATGGGCGAGTTGCAAAAAAAACGGAAGCCGCCGAGGCGGATGAGTTTCTTTTTGGGGTACACATCTTCGCGACATCATTTCGAATGTGGCTTCTTCGTCTCCGTCGTGGCGTGTCTGACGTACTGTGACGTGAAGGCGTCCCATTGTTGGTACCGCGTCATGTTAATTTCTCACATCAATTGATCAACACGAAGAAATGGTCAGATCTTGACACGATGACACGGGGACTCGTTTGACGCATCTTATGATCTGTGATGGCTTGGGACCTTTACTCGTACTTCTAGTCTCGTGTGAAATGTGGCTAATTTCCACGTTCGAGATATTTGTTTACATATTTATGTCGCTATAATTTCCCTGCTTCCCGGTGGTCGACCTAATGAACTGAGATTATGCAAGCGAAAAAAAATTAAAACAACAAAGACAAACCTCCAAACTTCATTTCCCAGACGTAATACTCCCAAGGTACACGCGTACTCCGACAGGCATTATGCGGCGTACTGGGCTCTTGGAAGACACCATTTCAGGCCGTCATTCTCTTATTTCCACCGTCACGCCATCGCACGAGACGTGTTGCCGAAGCCGCAGCGCCAAAAATGGCTCCGGAATGGGCCGGCGCGAGAGTGGAGAGTCTTGGCATTGATCACTGCGGTACCCGCCATCATCCCCATCAAAAGATGATGGCTTAATGATTGATTCTAAACTCCGATAATTCCCGCAATCCGCAATCATCGATCGTCGGCCATCATCGGCCGTGCAAGTTTGGAGGTTGCATAATTGCACGCCGCGCACACCGCGAACGATCCCCGCTCCGATCGAATCAAATCAAACAATCGCGCGTTTGGCAAGCCACCCGTCACGGCGGACAGAGTACATCGCGGCCATAAGACGAGGGAACGGGCCCACGAAGTATCACCACAGCGGGGCCGAAGGTTAGCGTCATGGATCCGGTCGATGGTTGGTGCGTTACCAAATCGGCGGCAGACGCAGACGAACTACCGGACGGAGTGGCGTCGCCAGTCCTGATTCGTTGGACAATTTCAAGCGATCGGTCGATCGCAAATCTTACCAGATCGTTAATGGCAGCCGGTTTGGGGTGTACAAAGAACTTCCTCGGTGCACTCTTTGCCGACCTGCGTTACGGTGACTTTCAACTGGGAGGAACTGCGAGATGGTCTGCGGGATTATTCGTGTTGGAAAACAGTATGCTCAGTTCACTCAGTTCACAGGTCGGCCAATATGCAGTCACGAACAATCTGTAGGTGTTCAGAAACATTTCATTGGGGTTCTAGAGTTTTTCTTGTAGTTCGCTCCTTTTTTTCTAGTTCATTTTCTAGATAATTCCTAGGCACGCCTATGCAGTATACTCAGAAAATTGATGCTTCAAAAAGAAGTCTAGTATGGATCGAAATAGTTCAATCATCAGGATAAGCTGGAAGCATTGCGATTGCTGGATAAACACGCCAATGTACTACGATGCTAATTGCTTGTCATGAACCCACGTAAAACACCCACCAACTCCTGCTTGCTTACGTTCGTTCCCACCGATAAGGACAATCACGTTTCTTGGTAGCAGATGTTCTACGGAAAGAAGTATGTCGATGGGTCATAGTCGAGAAGTAGAGAGATCGTGACATCACCAGGGCTGTGGAGCTTCAAGGGAGATACTATTTGTGTTTTCACCCGGCGATGCACGATTGACACACTTTGGCATGCACACCTCAGCACCGATATTCTGCAATAGGTCGAACTATATGCCTAACCACAGGCCACCCTACCACGTGTGGTGTCGACCTCACGTACCAGGGTCCGATGTCGACTTGCAGTGACACTACGGGCCGGCGGCATCATGTTTTATGATAATGACCACGAGCACACACCGGCTTGCGTACTTGCGAAATGTCTTCCAATCGATCATCGTCCAAACCCATCGCCGGCTGACTACCGATAAGTGATGCGTTCAGTAAACGTGCTGGGAGTTCAATCAGTTAATCACCCTCAAGTCCGCCCGTAACTCTGCTGCCTTGTTACTGGGCGTTAAGTGGCCAAGGGTTTCTCAAATCCGCATAAACCACGACTGACAGCCCGAAGAGAGTGAAAGGAGCCGCGATCAGGATGGGTCCCCAGACCCAGGAGAAAACGCATGCACTTTCCATCTGATGAGTGCACCAAAAGGGACCTATCGGTGTGCGATTTTGCATAGTGATCTCGCGAGGTGGCCATCGCGCTGCACCAACCGCCATCGATCCCTAGCCCTGGTACGGGGCTACGGGAATGAAGACATTGGCCACGGGTCCACCAAAAGCGCTGTTGCGTTTAAGTTTTGCATTTTTGCATATTGCCTTTTTCAGCGCCTCTACCTCGGAGAGACTCGGAGTCTCGGGCGCTAACCGGTTTGTGCAAAATAGAAAACATACTGTTCCGGTCGCTCCACAAGTGCTAGCGAAGATCGTTGCCGTTGTACGAATAATATCGCTATTAGCGGACCTCGCCTCGCCTCGCACCACATTAGTCTTGGTCGGTTTATATTTGGATGGCGTAAAACGGAAAGAAAGTTTTCGATTAACATAGCGCCCAGCGCAAGTAAAGGATCTCCACACATCGATGGTCCGCACAATGGCCCACAAATTGAAGTGTTATGACTGGTCCCTATTGGTTATGTGGGACATAATAATTTTCTTCGGGACATAGATATGAAGTTTTACTGTATAAAATATTTGTTCCCCTCTGTTTACTGCGGGTAGATTAAATTACACATATGGTAATTAATTTCCATGAAGGGTTTGAGGGTTTATCTGTAAACTTCAGATTACCTTCACCTTCATTTATACGCCGACCAGCCGACCACAAAGTGATAAATATTTTGTATTAAAGGTGTTTAAAACATAACCAAATCAACGATACGATTTTTAGCGATTTTTTGCAGCATTTAAACTCCTCTCCAAACTTCTATATAAACCTTTTTAAGCTTGTGGTATGATTTTAAAACTATCACACTTTTCTAACCAGCTAATCAGTTGTTAAGGTCAGAATCAGAACCGCGAATACCTTTTGAATTAGCTAATATTCTGCAAACATTATCGTCACAATTTATTTATTATTGATCGGTCTTATGTCAATTTACTGATGTTTCGTGGAAGGAAGTTTTGTTAATCTATTTTTCGGCTCTCTTCAGTTTATGTGTGGTAGAAGCTACTTAACATATAAGAAACATAAATTGTCGCAAAAACGTGGTAATGCTTTAGTTTTTGAAAGGGTTCCTTCCTCTCGAGCTCAAGCTCTTTTTCAAACACAAAAAATTTTACTTAAATGAGATTGAGATTGTTGAAACAATTTCACAAGAATGATAGTCTGAAATAACCAGTTTTTGAGCTCCCATTCGACAATATTGGCTCAAATACGGTAGCAAGCGCCTTTCAGCCACCAAAACCAAAACCAACCGAAAGAACCTAACTGTAAATTACATTCAAGAATTTGATCTTCTGGGTCCAATTTGCTCGTGCAATTTGTTTGTCAAATGCGAATTAACTCATGCAACGTAACAGTGCCGTGATGAGCTGCCCCGCCACACACGCATCTGAATCGTGCACTGCATTGAGTTGACAGAGCTTCACAGGGATCGTTCGGTGTCAATTGGTCGTTGTTACGTCAGCCTTCCCCGAAATATACACTACTCTTTCTCTTTCTCTTTGCTCTGTCTCTCAGTCATATCCCAATTTTGATGCTGAGCAAAACCGGATTTCTGATTCGTTCAGGCTGAGCCGTACTTTACTATCAAATCATTATCGAGCCGACGGTGACAACACGCACGTGATGATGAACGACTCCAGGGAAGGGTCCACCTTCTCCCTGCCGTGGGTATCGCCCCAAGGAACAAACAACCCTCACTTGGGCGGTTGCCACGCCACGTAACATCGGGCGTTAGTCGTTTTCCTAATCAATGTAACATCAAGGTTAGTGGCGTTCCATTCCAACTATGTATCCAACAAGCGGGTCCCTCTACACACGCAGACTGCTGACTGCACAATCGGGAGCACTAGTGATCGAAGATTGAGTAACCTCTGGTTTCACATTTATCAACTTGCCAGACACGATGCTCGCAGTAAATGTGTTGTAATTACAAGAGGAGCACGACTATACGATCGTTGCGAGTCTCCAATCGGAATTACCAAATCCCGATGCAAGGTGACTACTCTGTATGCAGATATTACGATTGGCGCCCGCCCCGACTGCAGTCAGATCAGGTGAGGACTACTAAGTTGCTATCGACACCTACCTGCCCCTCCGGGTTAGACATTGGTATGCAAATCAGTTGCCCAAATGCCACACCCGGCGACAGTGGGGAATGCAAGCATACTAATCTGTGTTATGCTACACCCGAGCGATGTAACGCTCGACCCACCACACCCTGGCGTCTAAATCAATCAAAAGTACCGTTGAAGCCTGCCCACACTGTGCGCTGATGACTTATTTCAATTACTCAATCTCACCATCACCCGCCGTCGCTGTCGGTTGCCGGCCCTACCCTAACCGGACCGGAGTGACAACAACCTGCTACCGCTGGAAAGTTCTTCTTCCGAAAGGTCTCTCGAGCCGGTTACGTTCCTGTTGTTGACATTTTGCGCAATCTATCCTCGCAGCTCCCGATGCTCGTGGTTCGTGAATTATCGCCTGCATAGCGGGGCGCAGCACAACCAGTGGTCACCAAAGTTTAGTAGCTAACATTTCGCTAAAAGCCGACAAAATGTCAGCCCGGTGCGGAAGTGGATGAAGTTCCCATTGGCCACGTTTTACGCCTCCTGTCCGGAGATCATTAACATCGCGAACGGTGGGTCGTTCGTTGGCTGACCTTGCCACGTTGGTCAATAAATTACGTTAAGAAACTGCCCAAGATGCCAAGACTTTCACCGAACGCACGGACGCAGAACGGCTGCCGATGCAGTTCAAAGACCGGCGAAGGGCCACATACGGGAACAAGTTGACGAGGCGTGGCCATCGTTTACCTTTCTGCATTCGAATGCCCAAAGGTGAAACGGTTCGATCAGAGGGCAATTAACGTGCGCGTTTAGGATAATTATAGTATTTATCCGGGCCAATGGGATCATGTTTAAAGACGTCCCGCGACGCAGATGTTGATCACGATGATGATCGGTTTACCGGTGCGTCGCGAAACGGTGTACTCTCTCTTTTCAGGTGCACCTTCATGAAGGATAATTGGCTTTTGGTGTCACTTTACCATTGGCTTTGGGTGTCACAAGTTGATTTTGTGGGTTTACATTCCCTTCTATCGTTCTCACGTCAAATACAAATACAAATTAAAGCAATGAAGTCTGTCCTCCGATTTTTTAGACGATCTTAACTACTTCATAAGCGGCAAAGCTGGTGAATGTGTCCCCATTCACTGTTCCACGCTGAGAACGACACATTGGTGAGACCGCGAGGTTTGCGCTGGCGTTCACACAGATCCTCGCATCTAAGCGTCTCCCGGGTTCAGTGCATCTTCACAACCAACCACGTGACTGCACGTGGCTCGGTTGCGCCAATCGATTAGTTAGCGAAGCTTTATTGCCCGTGAGATAATAATGTGTAGCAGATGCGTTGCGCCGCCACTTACCGATGGGAAAACGGTGATGAAGAAATGCAGCAAAAATGTACCAGCAGCTTCACCTCCAGAAGAAGCAATCAGCCGCCAACGGTTTGAAGGGTTCCTTTCAACGTACGTGCGAGCGTGATCGCGTTGCAACATAGAATCGTAGGTCGAAAGGTGAGAAGCAAATTACTGCGATACCACCGCAGCGATCGGTCGTTTAGACCAGCGAATATGCCTACGTTTGTCGAAAATTTCAATAGGCAACAACTCGTGTTGATTGCCAATGATATATTGGGCATAAATGCTTAAACAAGATTTCGAAAACAGAAAGGACAGAAATTTAAATCACGCTTTAGAACAACCGTAGTTAGACACATTCAATGTTTAGTTCATAAAAGTTTAGTTGGTTTAGTTCAGTTATTTTAGTTTGGAACATTAAAACTAAACTAAACTAAACTAAAAAACATTTTAGTTTACCTATTCGTTTTACGATCCCTCGAATATCGAATGAAACTAGACATTATTCAATCTGGTAAAACTGTCACGTCTTTGTAAATGCTTCGCTCAAACCATTTAGAAGTTGATGACGGACGATTTCCTTCCAATCCCACGAGACACGCAACAAAGAGACATTTTTATACGTTTTTATGTTTGTTGCTATTGATATTAATTCAAATAATATCATAAAACTGCGAACGTGGCTGTGGGCATAACAACTCAATCCGGAGATTCAACTTTATTTCTAAAAGTGTTTTATTGGTTTGATGATTCAAAGAATTTAATTCTGGACGTTTTTGTTGGGACAAAACTACAAATAGAAATTTTCATTATAGCCCAGGCGAATCGTCGTCTATATGTCTTCAATTATGGTGAGGATCAGAACGTTACAGCCAATGTTTAACGAATTAGCGAGAAATAAGACAAGTAACATTTTAGTATATTTGTTTCATTTATGCTCCAAACAGTTAGTTTCAGTAGTATTAACGTGCGATAACATGAACTTACAGAAGGAAACATTGCACGAATAACTATTTCCACGATGTGGACATGTTAATCAGTTTTCGCTTTAATGTAGATTAAAACCTTCGGATTACGCCCATATGTCCAAGATTAAGACCATAAGCCTCGATTAAAACCGAGGATTAAGCCCCATATGTCTCCCAATAAACCAGTCACTAGCAATCGAGCACTGGGAAGTCAATATTTAACGCCTTTGACTACAGATAAGACGCGAAGCAAAACCTGATTTATTGCGAAGAGTATGCAAAAAACCCTTGTTATACTATATTACATCCTTACATGGTGTAACACTCTGTGGCCCAAAATAAAATTCAAAACCGATTTGTTAACCACACCGTTTCAGTGGGCTGTTAAACGAGTTTTGGTGGATCGACACAAAAAGAGAGTACCGACCGAGCACAACCTTCCTTTGCCCATCGGTCGGAGCCCGGTCATATACGAAACAACACCTCTAATCTCATCCGAGATGCTTTCAGTCACCCGCGGGCAAACGGCCGTAACGTGAAGGAAAACGAAAGTGTTTCACAGTTTTTGTGGGTCCCTTCGACATTGAAACACTTTTCGACCGACACGCGCGTAATATGCGCTTAATGCTGCTAATGAGTGGAGAGAATGCAGCGGCTGGGTACGTGTGGCCTGCCCTATTAGCACATATCCACCCCACAGCAGAGTGAGCATACAAAGCATTCCCCCGGTTGTTAGCGTACACGTTCGAGACACTGGCGGTTGTTCAACATCCGGCCCCAAAAATGTAGAACATGCTCCGGGATGGTGCTAAGCATGCTCGCCTGGCTTAACGACACAGGTTTTGTTTTCCATTAATTTGATGTTCGTACCAAATTATTTAAATTTCCACATTGGATCGACTATGAAAGGAGTACGAAATCTGGCACGGGCCGGCGCATATGTTGGCCTCGTTTGCAAGAATTATTTCACGACACATCATTGAGCATTGTTTGGGGGCAAATAAAATGGCCAATTGGAGGCAGTTTGCGTTGGGAAAATTTTACGCAAATTTGTGCAACATCCGCCGGAGTTCCTTTTTTGCCGGCATTACATAACGAGCACCGATGACCATTAGCCGCGTTGCTACCGATTGTCGTCGTTCCTTGCATGCACCCTACTAACGTAATTCCCTAGGAACTTGCTGAACCATTTGCCACCACACTACTGCAAGCCTACCGATAGACTTTCGATTCGACGTGTAGGCTGGCCAGATTGGTCGCGGCCACGTAGTGGAAGGTACTGTTACCGGCCTTTGGGCGAACAAATAAGCGACACGCAAAATCAAATTCGCGATGGCTTCATGTGAGAAGGTAAACCGCTCATTCGTCACGTGCCACCATCAGCGCCGCTCGATCGACGAGGGCCATTGGCAATGTCTCGTAAGTAGTGATTGGGAGACAGTGCACGTGTAGCGCAACTGTTGTATTGATGGTTTTGGGTTAAGTGGATGCGCCACGAAGGCGCTATAAATCGACGAAAGGATCACACGGTTGCGTTCGCGCGCGCGCGCTCGCGCATGCCCGTCACTTTCGCGAACCGCGTCGAAGGATCTCTGACAGTTGCCGTGCGTTTCAGTCATGATGTGTCCCGTCGAGCCGTAAGTTTCGATAAACTGTTTCTTATCCGTCACTCGTCATCGTTGTGCAACTCGATGTGCGTAGCATTGTTTCTCGATTACCAGTTCACGTGCTTGAGACGATGAATCGCAACACACGCGTATGTAAATTTCGCCGAAACTCATTGAGACACACGGAGAGCAACACATACGCCAACCCAGCCCACACTTTCTCTAGCAGGCAATCGCAGGCAGAAGTTCTGTGTTGCAGAAGTCGATCACAAGTATCGCTGGCCGAAAGAGAAAACGTGAATCTCAATTGAATCACGCGCGTCGGTGACTCATATCGTCTTGAAGGTCTTCAAAAGAGCACATTGTGTGGAGTTGCTCATACGCAACTGATTATGTGACCAGCGAGTCCATAATGCACCGGGGGTTTCCAGTCCGTATTTTTAATCTCTTGTCTAGGCCCGCAATGAACAGCCCATCATCATTCGATAGAGTTCAAAAATGAGTAAACGGCTCCGTTAATCATACTTGGCACGGTCCGGTTGACGCAGCATAGGCCTATTGATTATCCTAGCTTCCCGTTGACGTCGTCACGAACTGGCGAGAGGCGGGAAGATGAAGAATTTTTACAGTCACATACGGCGCCGCTCGGCACATCGCAAGATGCACGAGGTTGATTGGAATATTACGGCCATCATACGGCACAGTGGGGCCCATTGTCAGCGTTTCCTCATCGCGCGAGAAGGGAAGCATAAGAAACGTCAGTTTTTCCCACCCATAAACCCGTAAGCGATCTCCCCGGTGGACGGCAATAATGACGCCAATTCATGGCGAATGCTAAACGATGCTGAACGCGCTAGATCGATGAAGCAAAACGCGCGCCCCACTCGGGCACTCCCTCGGCAGAATTCCTGGACAGTACGACCACTGTGTGTTTCTGTCACGGTGCGAAACATCAGCATATTTACCTGTGCAGAAGAAAAGAGAGAATAACAAACGATTATTTCGGCATCATTAGTGTTTGAAAAGCGCGCATAGCCGTATCTGATAGCATAGAGCTTTTAAAGCGTCTCCCAGATGTCCCACAACGTGATAATCTTGGTCCGTTACTATTTGTTTTATTGATATGAATAATCTTAGCGTCGTAGTGTGTCGTTGTAAAATTACAATTGCTATTACAAAATAGCTTATAATCAGCTTTATGTTACGTTTATCAAGCGACCATCCTTGACCCTCTTGTTCTAAAGCCTTTGCAGGTTACAACGGATCGACCTTGAGTTTCCTTCATTAGCTTGTTCTCCGAAGTCGTTATGGGATTAACAGGCTACAGTTGGTTCAGAAAACGTTCACCAAGGTCGTCATCACCAGGACAGGTTTATTAGATCGCAATAAAATACCTAACTAAGGGATCACTACTAGAGATGGAGCTCTTGAGCATAGAAGACAGCATGGAGACAGGCGCTATTTGCGTTTCGAGTGTTACAACGTGTCTATTTACTCTCAAATTTCTGTCATCCATCATACAAGGACTTCAGGGTTGTTAAGTAATTTAAATTTTGACTTGCGTTATTGTTGGTCTTGTCCTAGTTATTGGAATGTGATTACTGTTGTAAACCACTCCGAAGGTTAGCAATCAAACTGCAATGCCCATTGCCTTTCTTTCCAAAACGAATCTAGTTAAATGAATAAATAACTAAATAAAAACACCGCATAGATCAACTGAACGGTTGATATCTAAAATCGGTGATCGTAACTCCTTTACTAAGCTCTCCGGAGAAAAAAAGAAAAAACACGGAAGACTGTACTAGATCATTCCTCCGCCTAAGCCCGTTAGCATCAATTAATCGTTAAGTATCTTTCCTAGCTATCTACGCCATCAAGCACTCGAAGGACTCGGTTCGCTTTCAGGTGGTCTTTCAGCCATCCCTACCCTGCCGACAGCCCCGATGGTGTTAATTTATTGTTCCCAAAGCCACACCTGTCACATGATCCGTCTGACGCGACTAACCCCCGCGCGAACCTCAGAAACTTCGGAGTTAGAAAAAAAACGGAACGAAAGAAACGGTGCTTGGGAGGCGCAACAGATCATGTCCATCGAGAGCCGGTACGTATGACCGTGCATAATAGACCAGACGGTGGCCTTGATTGGCCATTACACGGTCCGTTCTCTCCGCTGAGAACGGGTTACGTCGGAGAACCTACCCGAGCACCGAGCCCACCGCGCATTTATTAGCAGAATCGGCATCTGCACGACTCCCACCGAGAACATTACACCGTTCCCCGTTAGGACCCGTTTACTTTTGTGGCATCTAGGAGGCTGTTATAGTATGTGCGCCCCGTTTCCTGTGTTACTTTGCCTCTACGTTATTAAAGCGCACTTGCGATGATCTGTGGAGGATGTTTTTGCATCCAAATATCTTATTGCAGCGCACCTCAAGGTGTCGAATGTGAGTCGAACTCTTCACGTGCCTATCTTCCACTCGGCCGCCGGTGCTACTGCTGCTTGAAAATCCATCGCTGTTTTTGTCGGAGCTCACTGACTGCCTCCTAATGTCAAGTGCAACCATCGCTTGCTGCTCAAGGCGAAACCGCCATTCGCTAGCCCGCCGAGTGTGTACTTAGCGAGTTTAATCACGTTCGCAGCTAATTCGCCAACGGCTTGCCACCGGTTAGGGCCGCGAACCAATTCGTTCGTGTGCCTTCCAGATTGTATGCAAATTTTAATTACTGAGCATTCCTGCTGCCAGAGTTCTGCGGCTTGTTGCGTACTACAACAAGTGGACTGCAAACAAGGATCGCAGGAGATTGGAACCTAATCTCCAGGGAACGCAGAACCCTGGCCTGACCAACCTGACATAACACTGTATCAGTGACTTTGTTTCGCCAACGTGCTGTCCGTAATTGCACTCACGCGTTGTTGTGCCGATTGTTCTGCAATGCACCACACCGGTAACAGCCAATATCGTCACACGACGACGGAATCGATCGTAATTGCTCCAACCTTTCGCAAATCGGTGCAACTTCTTCAAAAGTCATGGTAACATTGTCATGGTAAGTCGATTTCGGGGTGCCTCTCTTGGAGGGGCTTGAGTTCTTTTCCCACCACGCACAACTTTGTCGAGTCGAGCTGAACTTCCGCTGACGGGAAAAGGTTAATCACACACCATCGGCTCCGGCACTCGAGTGTTTTTGCCATCGTGAGGCTATTTACACAAAGTCACCCCCGAAGTACGTCAATGCAGCCACTCGCAGGCCGCATCGGATAACCGGAGATCTTTCAGCGATGCGCGGCGTTACTGAGTGACGATTCGATCATTAAACAAACTCCGGCCGTGGCATCAGCAGAGGCATAGGATGCAGTTTCCTGCATCGTCGACATAGCAGAGGAGCCGTTGCCTGCGTAGGAAACGTTAGCAGACGAAGACCATGACGGCGACGAAGTCGTCCCGCGCCATAAAGACGCGTGAAAGTGAATCCCAACCAAAGGCGCTCGCTCGAGATGGACCAACCTACTTTTCACCGTCGTGCCGTGCGGGGCTAGACCGAAAATCAGGCCGATCTTGCGGTTTGCACAGAAAGAAGGCAACAGCCGGTGTGCGCATCGGTACCTCCGCTAATGGCGGTCTTTCACTTTTGCACACTTCTTCTAGTCGCTTTTCCAACATTGCTCCCGACGTGGGCCCAACGGCCATGGTCTGTGGTGGTCGCCGAGCATCGCTGACTCGCGATTCACACGACAATACACCGTGTTCCGCGGTTCGTCGCCTACAAACTCGCCGTTAAAGAGGCGTCATTTTGTTGCCATCACCGGTAACCCGGGTCCCGGTTCGGCTGCTCGGAGTTGGCCTCTAATGACGCACATTTGGTTAGGCCAACCAACCGACCACCGCTTCGTCAAGGATGATTGCGGACAGTGGAAACGCTTCCAATTTGATCGCCAATCGAACGTACGCTTCGATGCATTTAGACACCCGACCGATTCTTGGCTTGGCAGCTGACGATGGAACGCGACGCAACAACATCCGTACACTAATCGATCGATCGCAGGGACCGCGTCATCCGCCAAGGTTTACGAGTCGAGTTCTGCCGCGGGTCCGAATCCGAAAGTAGGTGCAAAAAAAATATATTGCGGACTATGGCGGGCCACTTCTCTGCGGCACGAGACCAACACTGCCGATGACGGATTTTTCACGGGCACACCCTATCGAGCCAACTGGGCTTGGTCGCTCGATGGCGCGTTCGTTAACCTTTCATCTTTCGAGGGCTGTCGGTTTGTTTTATGTTTTCACCCACCCGAACTAGGCACTGATCTGGGCGCGAACAGCGCCATAGTCTCCGAATGCTGCGAAGGGAGTTTTAGTGGATCGAAATTACATTGTGACTAAAGTTAAATTACGTCTCAATCGCTAGTCACAATGGCGTGAATATTGTAGAACAACTTGCTTTCGTTCATTGAAACCTTTAATATGGTTTGAAGTTTGCCCTAAAAGACCTTTAAAGCGAGATTAAAGATCACAGAAGAATTCAAATTATTCCCTTGCAGCGATAAATTTTAATTTAAGGACGTCAATGATATTTAAATATTTATTTAAGGACGTCAATTAAGCATTCAATTGTACAACGATCAAACCGTATATCAAATACTTGAAAAGCCATCGTCAAGCGCATGTGTTTCATACAGTTGCTACTAGAACCCATCAACCGTTATCGGCTCAAGCTTGAACAGAAATTTGTCTGAAACCGAGTTCAAATTCGTTTACTAATAAATTGCGATAAATAATGCGATTTTAAAATGCATACCGCGAACGAGAGGAATATTTGGCCAATCATCGACTCATGTCGAACACGGGTGAATGTAAATCACTATACTACGGGACAATCTATTTAAAGATTAATCTATCTGTTCTGTTTAAAAAAATCAACTTTTGGGTGAAACGAAATATGCGGTTAGTTAAAATAAAGGCTAAACGCTGAATTTTGCCGTACTTGCTTTTGTGAACTGACCTTTTTAAGCATAGCACAGCAGGAACCGTTCGATGCGGTTACTCACGCGGGCACGGCTCCAATTCCTGGTGCCATTGCCACAAAGGATCGGTTGCCCTAAATAAAACCAGTAAAGCAGCACCCCTTCAACCGGGGCTTGAACTAGCCGAAAATACTTCGCAATGGTTGCGTCACTACGTGTGGGGAGTTGGTTCTTGTTTCATCTGCATATACGACCGGGCCTCTGGGAGATGCCAGGTTTGAAAAAAAACTGTACAAACCATAACGAATTGTTTCCAAAGGTCACGTAAAAACAACCGAAACAATTTGATCATAACGATTTCACCAAATTATATGCTCCAGTTTAGGAAGAAAAGGGAAACATTTTCGCGGCCGAGCGTGTGGAAAGGTTCCTTGTTCCTTCGAAGCGCGATCGAGGGCAACGTTTGAAATTTGCCAACCGGTACGCTGGAAGGCATGAAGGCGTGAGACGGTGCCACTAACCAGCCGATCGCTGCCGTGCCACTGGCGGCATTTTTGTCGATCGATCGCCAGTTATGCTGGTGATCGTGAGCGCAAGTCACGCCCGACTAGAATCGAACCCCCGTTGCACCCGTTGCGGATCTAAAAAGAAGGTTCTTTGTAGGCCCAGCGCAGCAATGCGCTTCATCAACCGCACACCGTGAGAATAGATCATGGGACAAACGACACTGCAGTGCAGGGTGTGGCCAACAACGTGCCACAAACTTGGGGTTCTCTTCCTCAGCATAAATATTGTCCATTGAATTCATTATTGTTTCCCGTCACATCGATTGTTCTCTCTCTTGGCGACACGTGCCATCGGTGGTGCATCATTTTTAGATGCATTCAGTCTGTTGGCGTTCGATTCGATTCGTAATGGCAGTAAATGTCCCTGCAATGGAGTCGTGTCTACCATGCTCGTTATCGCGTTGATCAGTTAGTGACTTCCTTTACCATCCACGGCGCAACTTGTCGCAAGTGGTTCCAAGGTGCGTATATTGGCCAGTAGGCCGGTCTCCATCGCTTCGGGCCTCGCCTCGTGAACGAACGGTAGCGAAACGTGACCCTGAGCTTTAAACCTCACCACATTGTAGCACTTCCGTGTCACGCGACGACTCCGACGACCAGAGTGCAATAGGAGAACCCAGATGTTGTGGTCCAACAACAATCGTTTGTCGTTGTCTTTATCGTGAGAAATTTTCAGGCACACTCAGAGTGTACGCACTGGGAAGCTACCTTTCGGCGGCGAGTAACTACGACCAGTTCTAGGAGCAAATGGAATTGTCGTGTACTTCCAAGCCGTGGGCTCGGCAGTAAATATTTATGTATGGTTTCCCATCACTTGGACGGTTTTCGACACAAAAATTTGCCCAACCCGTATCTTGCCTGCGTAGAAGGTGGGCAGCTGGGCACTCATCGTGCGTGCGCACAACGAAACTTGTTCTAAGGGCCCGCGAGAATGTCCTCGAGCCTATCTCGAGTACACACTGTCGCCCCCCCCGGGAGCGCACTGTTCATTCATCATTCGACGCGCTCGTGGGTCGCTGCTAACGAGCATGGGAAAAGTGGCCACATTTTATTCAGTCTCAGTGCGCGGGCGGCAACAAACTGCGCACAGGTTCCTACATTTAGCATGCCTTGCACAGCCAGCCCGTGGATTGTCAGCGAGTTCAACGATCCGTAATACCCCTTCTGTGTCTGTGAATCAAAAACCATCAATCATCATCAGGTTATGCCTTATCCTACGATTAAGAACGCAAATAACACGAGCTTTCCGGACAATTATGGAAGCGTTACATTCTTTACGAATCGAACCGTGGGTTGTTGAGTTTGGATGGATTCACAAATCGACGCTAGTATTTGTGCAGTGAAAACCATGGCCAGATCCTAAGATCACCGCATGTTACAAAGTTAATAAATCTGTGCAGTTTCTTTTTTCGATTTTCCTGAGTAACTAACAGATTTTCTTTCAATCGATCTGTTTGTTTTCCTTCGTTGCTTATTCAAACCCGTATTAATCGTCTGACCATTTCCACATCACCAGACACACCACGTTTTCTCTGCTCCAAAGCGTTTCGGAATAAAGTACCCCGAGCCTGCGGGTTTACTGACGTCCATTTTGCGTGTCGAACGTGGCCACGAAAGAAATGAATAAAAAAACATACGATCGGTTGATCGTGAAAAGTTTTCTGCCGCCCCTGAGCGCCTGTTGATGATGATTGACCGAGTCAAACGTAACGAGGTGGTAAACCTCCGCCCAACGGGCTCAGTGGCAGCACCGTTTGCCGGTCCGCATGGTCAGACAGCATGAATTTGGATGTGACATTTAAGTATGTTGCAACGAGACGGCAGTCGCTCATCGAACCGGCGGACGGCGGTGGTCGATGGCCGGAGGCCTCCGTGATGGGGGGCGTATGAAAATGAGGCAGGCTGAGGTGCATTTGTGCAGTCAATGCACGCAGTAAGTGTAATAAAGGGGAGGCCCAACGGGCGGATTGGCCCACCGTTCAGTATTTCGTGAAGCGATCGATTGACTGAACCAGGTACGTCTTGGTAGACCCGAGCCCAAATCACACACGATAAACTCGATCGCGTTCGCCATAAAGGATCTTAAGGTAGATAATCAAATTCCATCGCACAGTCGCAACCGCTTCAACGGATCAAACGAAACAAATTAAGAGATGTAGTTTTTGTAGAATAAAAAAAATATTAAAATATTACACTCACCTCATGTGCCTTGGGATGCACATGTTTACAGTGGCCTTCGTGGATGGAAGAGGTCACAGCAAGCGTGCCACAGACGATCGACAACCAGCACAACACGACAACTGACGACCAGTTCCAAGGGTTTCCGCATCCTGTTTGGGTACTGCTTGGCCGGGGAGCCCGCCCGTCGCAGCTTCTTTTCACTTTCCGCCGCCAGTGCGCACGGTTATTGATTTCTCTGCATCCTAGCACCATCTCCTTCGCGGCAATGACCGGTTCCATTATCGATTGAAGAATGGCCGTTGTGCGGTCGGACTTGTTTTTCATCACAATGCAACCCACGAAAGGCTTCTTTCTTACGAACTGTGTAAAGAACACACTTCCCTGGGCATTCTCCCAGCGTTTACGACACTTTCGTCATCGCACTCGGGCCAGCCGAACTGCGGGGATCAGAACATAATGGACGCAAATCACCATACTCCTTGTTTCGTCCTATTCCACACTCGACCCAATTTCATCCAAACTCTCACTTTCTCGCAACGGAACAAGGACACGCGTTCCGCGCCCACCAGGTTAAGTTGGGATACGTCACTCTTTGCACGGTCAATCGATGGGAACAGCAGCACCAGCAGCAGCCCCGAAAAAGACGTAGAGCGGTGAATTCGATTCGATTTTGCTTAGCGACGCACACGGCCGTATGCTGTTGGCGTGACTACGCGCGCAGCAAGAAACTCACGACCGAGCAACCACCGCCGCACGCCTCGATTGCATAAACCAAACAGAAAGTGGTTTCTTGCGGAGGGGCAACTTTTATTCCAGCGCTGGTTGTGCTGCGCCGCCACAACCGGTAGGAGGATGCCGCTTGGGGCTGCTGGTTGGCTAGGCGCTCTCGGTTACGGCCACCGCACTACTCTTGGTTGAACCGTGGCCGAAGTGGTTGATATGCTGCTGCCAGGCACACATTTTGTGGTCGCCACATGCCCCGAGCACGATCGATAAACGATTCGCGAATTCAAAGTCAGCCGCCATCCAGATCCTTTCCGCCATTCCTTTCCGCTTTCGGAGCATAAAAACGGCTGCATGCAAAACTCGACAGCTCTGTGCGTCTCTTTCTATGATGCGAAGCATGGAAACGTCGAAACACGAAGAAAAACAATGCCGATCGATACCGAACGATGACAGTGGGGCCAATACCACGGAGCAGTGTACAGTTGTAAGTCCACTACTGCAAGCAATCGCTGAAAGTTAATTTCAAAACATTTATACTGTCCACAGAAACCCGACAATATTTGGCAACGATATTCTATTGTTAACTGCAATTGAACGTTAGTCTAGTACCCTAATGATATTAAAATTGTTTATCAATAATCAAAGTTGAAAAAAAAATTCCGAAATGCTGCCATGGTCGAATCGCCCGTTCCCGCAGGGATGCTGTCAGTGGCGGCGGCGTTCGCTCTGTCACCTACGCCATCTTTCAGCATTTCTAAAAAAATACCTGCTTGGGTCCCGCCGCTCGGATTTGTTTGGCGTGTTTCTGCTGGTAAAATACTGTTCTGTTCCCGCCGGAGGTGACGAAAAACGATGGCAGAATATTTGGCATCGATTTTCGGTACCGAAAAGGACAAGTAAGTAGTGCACACAAGATGTGCCTTCCCACTTTCTGTCGTACGGGCAGGACAGGCGTTAATGTTGCCAAACTTGATCGGCTTTGCTTCGTAGGGTCAATTGTTCGTTTTACTTCAAAATCGGAGCCTGCCGTCACGGGGATCGATGTTCGCGCATCCACAACAAGCCAACGTTCTCGCAGACTTGTCTGCTCCAGAACCTGTACGTGAATCCCCAGAACTCAGCCAAATCGGCCGACGGAAGCCATCTGGTTGCCAACGTTTCAGACGAAGAGATGCAAGAACACTACGACAACTTTTTCGAGGACGTGTTTGTGGAGTGTGAGGACAAGTATGGCGAGATCGAGGAAATGAACGTGTGCGACAACCTTGGCGATCACCTGGTCGGCAATGTATACATCAAGTTCCGTCGCGAAGAGGACGCCGAACGTGCCGCCAAGGATTTGAACAATCGCTGGTTCGGCGGAAGACCCGTTTACTCAGAGCTTTCACCGGTTACGGACTTCCGCGAAGCGTGCTGCCGCCAGTACGAGATGGGCGAATGCACTCGCTCCGGGTTCTGCAACTTTATGCACCTAAAACCGATTTCGCGCGAGCTGCGCCGATACTTGTACTCACGCCGTCGCGGACGTTCACGCTCCCGCTCGCGATCGCCTCGTCGTGGTGGTGGTGGCGGGGGTGGAGGTGGCGGGGGCGGTGGTGGTGGCGGAGGTGGTGGTGGCATTGGCGGTGGACATGATCGTTCTCGTGACAGGCGCCGTTCACGCAGCCGGGATAGGAAAAACGATCGGAATGACAACGGTCGCAAGGGGCGATACTGAAATTCAGCAAAAATTTACCTCTTTTTACGCTATAACAAAATGAAGAATGGCTCAACGTGTAGGAAGTTTTCTACAAGTGGAAAAAGCCTGTCATCTTTTTGCATCCGACAAAACTGATTGAACGTGACCGGAACAACCGCCAATCATCGTTTGAACCACAACAAATACACATAGAACTGACAATGTTCAATCTATTGCTAATCTAACTGTAAAGGTAAAAACGGAAATACAAAACACGCGTACAGATCACAAATAAGCCATTTTATTTCCCAGTCAGTGTAGTTATCGTTTCACAGTTGTAGAATACTATAAAAATGAAATTTTCTATACGTTATGTTATCAACCGCGGGGGCTACAAATTCTTGCAACAATTCACAAGGAAACCCGGATGGTCTGTAACCGTTCGAATTGGAATGGGGATTCTCCTGCCCGATCTTGTAGATCTTGAATGTGTGTGATGACATCAAAAAGCGTAGTGGCGTCCACAACATAAAGATGGATGTAAAAACACTACAGCTTATTACGCTGCACAGAAATAGACGAACGATGGGAGAATGATTCTTGTACCGCCCATCGGCCAAATGCAGAGGGTGATGTAAAAGTTATTTTGCCCCTTCGACAACATCAAATATCAGACCATCGAAAACACGGTCTCCTGTAGTGATTTTCTCGATTAAATTTAACTAATTGGTTGACAATTTGCTGACGTTGGTTCATTTAGTACGCGCTAAAATGTTATGATATAAATATACGAGCTAGATATGCTAGAGCATGCCCACGCTGGCCACACCGTCCGCAAAGGGGTTCGGCATATTTGGAATTGTGGATTCTGCCAGTGTAGCAACTAAATGTAAACCTGCTCTGAAGCAAGCGCCTCCGTGAATGGTTTCACAATAACGCTGGTTACGAAGCAGAAGATAAGCCCGAAAAAGATGGAAATAGGAAGCGCTGGCAATGCCTTCCGGAAGATGGCTAGCAAAAGCAGCGTCAGGCAGAGTCCCTATGCGGATACGGAGTGCATAATAAATTAGATTCAATAATTGATTCAGTCTATTTCCGGTGCCATACTTACCACCAAAATAGCAACAAAGCAAGCAATGGTCGTATTCCAATCACCATAGCTGGAAGCTTTACCAACAAGGACGGAGTAGAAGATAAAATCGCCTAATCCTAACTTTATTCCCCCTAAACCAGGAGAAAAATGTAAAAGATAAACAATTGATTGTTCAGGGTGTAAAAATGGTAATGGTAATCAACAATTACTTACTTTCTTCCTGGTCGGCATAAATCGCTACACTCTGTTGTTGAGAGCTATTCGTTTCTGCTGTAACCGTTCGATACTCGGGCCTGGATGGATTATTTGCCATGTTTGCTTGTACTTCAGTTTGAAGAAGACGCGTCACTCGTTCCGATCTTCGAGCGACCCAATCTTCCGTGAATCCGGCCGTTTGGTCTACAATTTTACAACGAACATTGATTATAGTACAAAAACTGATATTACCACACAGTAACAAAAACTATAGTAAACAAAACCGTAAATACAACCCATCACCCATAACCTATAATATCGTATGAATGGGGCAAAGAATAGGGAAAGGAAACAATACTTAAAACGAAAGCAAAATCAGAAAATCATGTACCCCTCGGTAAGCCAAGCGTTCTATCATTGCTTAACATGGCCAGAGGCGTACCTTCTACCGCTCCGTAGCCAACCGTAGGCCTGTTGTTACTTCCACCAGTCGCACCTCCCGTACCAATGGCACGTTCGCCTGAAAGCGATGCGGGGCGTTCGGGGTCTGTGTGCGTTCCCAAGTATGTATACATAATGGTAGCTGAAAATGGCAAAAGAAAATTTAAAAATCTAACGTCCAAAGTGAAATGATTGCAAGAACAAATTACATGAATAGATAAGAGCTGGAAAAATCTGTTCATTGCGCTCTTGAGCTGTTTCGACCAATATCCGGAGAGGCCCCTTCGGAGTAAGTACTGCAATCAAATCTACAAGCACAAGGACAAACACGAAATGAAACGTCGGGCATAGTGGCGGAAGGTCGGTCACATGCACACTTACCCCAGATTGATATCACGGCCAGTACCACCCATGTAGTCCATTCTGGCAGATACTTGATAAATACCAGTGCCATCAACGCAGCAACGAATATGAGGTAACCCTGTTGTAATCGCAATGGTCCGTGCCAGTGGATCGAGATCATGCCCACCACACCAAAGTTCCACACCATTAAGCCCGCAGTAAACCAGTCCATCGGGATGTTATATGCACGAAGGACCTCGAAGAGGTACAGCCCGCTGAAGAGGAAGAGCAGCAGCAGCGACGAAAGGATCAGCCAGCCGTGAATGACCTTATAGCAGCGATGCTTGTAGAGCACAATCAGCAGTATCGTCATTATGACAATCACCGTCATTAGAATGAGCGAGTTTGCCAGTGCATTCCAAATTTTTGTTCCAGTATCATCGGCCAGCTCATGGAAAGGAGTGTAAACTCTAAAATAGCAATCACAATCATTCTAATATGCCATTATTTGGTCGCAATGAGCGCAGCTTACAAGTAAACATCCTTGATGGTGTAAAAGTTGATAGAACTAATAGTGGCCACCACCACCATCATACACAGCGTAACGGGCACAAATAGTTTTATCACATGCTGTGCTCCATATTTGAGTCCCTCCTCATCATTCAGCGCTTGTTCCTGTTCCCGCTGTAGCTGTTGCTGTTGACGTGGGTTTGCGGGGCCCCGCGAAGGGCCCGGCCTACCCCGGCTGTTGCTGTCCCGTATAGTCACTTGTGGGACGGAATCAGTCGTCTTGTGGTGAGAAAATTTCAATGAAGAGTAAAGAACGAAGAATAAAAATAGTAGCATGAGTCACTGCATCGGTCTACCTGTTCCTCTGAACGGCTTACCCCGTAGGAAGGGTGATGTGAATTGCCAGTTTGCTCCGGAGGTATCTTTTGCCAGCGTTTACGCGCTCCCCGACCATCGGCCGCGTCGTGCCCGGTGCTTGATGGCTGATCTATATTGATGTGCCCATCCATTTCTCCAAATACGCGTTAAGAATTGTGTTGATCGTCCTCCAGCCTGCACTGCACCTGTGGCCTCAATCTCACGCCCTTTGATGGCGTCTGGAGCAAAAGTCGCGGATTGTGCAATCCCGCGACCGATGAGCAGACCTATTTAAACCACTTAAACCGATAGCATTTGCGACATCGTTTCACAATTGTGCTCGAAGAGTACTAAAACACTAGCGACAGTGAAATAATAGCAGCATATGCGTTGGCTGCTTGTTCTTTTCTTTGAAATCCTGGGACTTGCGATGGAGCTAGTTGTCAAAACACTTGGGTGCTACACACATACACACGCGGCTGGTTGCTTATTTGCAGCGTTACACTTTCTCCCGGGGAAGCGTAACGCCCTTAGCGTTACGCCGCGTAATAGTATTAAATAGTTACCGAAGGGGTTGGGGAAACAATAGGCATGAGTAACATATACCATTGTTTTTATTGACGCTTTTGTTTCTGCAGTTACAAGCCGTTATGTCCTTAATGTTTATATATTCTACATTTTAAATCGCTTTTCTGTTTCTTCCCTACGGTTCGTCAACGAATTCAGCTACCATTTCAGCGACAATAGCGTCAATGCTTTTAGATGAATCATTGCCATTCTCAGTTTCTGAAAGTTTTGCTTTCTTTGGAGAGCTAGGATCGGTTTCGATTTCTTTCTCTTCTTGGCGCATCGGAGTTTCAACGATATTTTCACTGTGGTCTACCGCCGGTCCACTGTCTAGCGGAATTACGACTACATCATCATCGTCTGAATCTTTCAACGGTATAACTTCAATCCTGTCATCCTCATCGCTGTCTTCGATGGATACGACGGAAGATTCTATAATTTTTTCGTCATCGGTGGTGGAATGAATCACACCTTCGTTTTCATTCAGCACTGCAGGCGCTTCTTTCGCGGAATTCTTTTCTGGTTGATCAACTGATATAATGCTTACTTCTTCCACCCATCCCTGGGGCTCTTCATGTATCGCGTTTTCCTCAATATCAGACCCCTCTATATCGCTGGCTTCCGTTACTGCAAGCGATTCGTTAATTTCACCTTCGCTGTCGTCTAAGATATCATTCGACTTGGTAGGCGATTGCTTCGATGGCAATGGTCTTTTCTTGGATGACTCCGTGCAGGTGCCAATAACTTCTTGCTGGCCATTCGAGGGTTGCTGGATTATTTGCACCTTAGCGAGGGACGCCAGTGGGTGTTTCTCCTTATTGGCTAGTGCATCCTTTATAGCTGCTTGATCGGCAGGAAAATATAACGTTTCCTTCCATGGATGCATTATTAGTTCCATCGTGCGAGCCAGCTCGTTGGCACAAGAACGCACTGCCGCACTCGGGTCATGTGTTTGAAATGCTTTAAATATCTCTCCAGCATACTGCAACGGCGGAGGACAATGATGGTGCGGATTAACGATGAGAGCTGCGAAGGAGCGGAGCAAAGCGATACGTGTCTCGTGTTCTCTGTACAGTCCCGTCGACTGACTTTGGTTGGTTACGAGTGAAAAGCACAAAGGAACTATTTTCTCTTGTAGCAATTTATGGGTGACGGGTTTAATGAAGCATCCCGCAGATTGCAAAATACTGGACAAGCAAACTAATGCTCCTTGGCAGAGAATTTCATTTCCAGCGTCTACCAATTGTTCCTTGCTTTCCGCAGATGTACTTCCGCTTGCGTAGGCCTGATTTAACGCAGTCGCCGCATTCTGTTCCTTTTGCAATTTTCTTTTGGCTTTTGACGAAAGGCGTTTCTGGCTACCGGCGTCGATTTTGAGCATCACTTCCGCTTCGTACGGTGTTATATCCCGTATGATCTGCTCCAGAATGGGTTCATTTACGGTCTCTATGCAACTACCGTAACGCAGAGTTTCGCACCACAACCCAATGCTTCGGTATAACTTGGTGCGCAGCAGTATAAAATTCTTCTTTCGGCCATACAACCTGCCTGCAGGATGTTGTGTAGCACGGAGACATTTTACAAAGGCCGTACATATGAGGTCAGCATACATAAACATATGGCTGCCAAGCGTCAACACTAGCCCATCAAACACTGCCAACAATCCTCGCTGGATTACCGGAAGATATGTTCCGTAAGCAATATTTTCGACGATTGGGTTTTGATTCATCGCCCCACAGGTAACGGACAGGCCACGGAGAATCAGATTTACTGCCCTGAACGGTGCGATTGGTTTCGGCACGGGGTAGGCGCCGATGATAGCTTGCTGGAGAAAGAGAATCAAGTTGTTAGTACGTGTAACGATCAGCTGAGCTGCGGCCAGTGGATCGTCCTGCGATGATAGCGGCCGAAATTTGAAGCATTCCAGTTCCGTTTCCTCGTCGAAGGTTTCGGGCGTATGGGCAAATATTCTGTTAAGCAAATCATGAACAGTATCAATCAACTTTCGGTAGTACTCTTCCCAGGTTTTTTTGTGCAGTGTTCCATGCTGTCCTCCGCCGCGTATCTGCTGTAGTAACAGTAAACATTCCGCTACACTGACCGCAGTTTCCCGATCGGTCGTATCCACCAATGAGTAAAGAAACTGCTCGATGCGGGATTTCAATGACCCGCACACACCGGCGTAGTGTCGCATTGCTAGCGCAAGAAAGGCCAACACTGATGGTACGACGGGCTTTTTGAGAGTGGAACCAATAGGCTCCAGCATTGTCGCTAAACTACTGACAAACAGTTTGCGAATGTCTGAAGAATGAAGCGACTTGAGCAGAAGCTTTTGTAACACCGTGAAGCTTAAAGAAACCGACTGTGTGGATCCTCCTTGGGTGTAAACCTTCACGCACATGTTTATGTAGTGCTGTGCCTTTTCTTCCAAGATATCATTTGGGCAGTTGGGAACTAGATCGCAGAGGGCTCTAAGTGCTTTGTCACGTGAGTTTGCATTGGCGAGTAATGAGCTGATGTTGGCGAGAATTGCTTCCAAGTCATTTTGAGGCTGAAGAAAATCAGAGGTGACATCAGTAAACTCGAGAGACGCAAATCCAGGAGCACATTACACTTACGTCGGTCCAAAAAGTTTGATGTTCCTCAAGACTGGAGAGAAATGATGAAAGCAAATGGCCATCCGCTGATTGCACCGCCGAGCTAAACAGTTGACCCACTCCTTCCATCGCTGTTTATACGAATATTACGAATAAATTTAACCACAAAATCTCGTCCTGCACGTGTACCGGCGAGAAACATAAACACCGGCAATGTCTGACGAATGACAGCACGGCAGGGTCGCCTCGTTTGCCATTATGACAGATAGACGTTCATGTTGTGTGCATGTTTCGAAAGCGGGATTACGGTTTCTTCCATAAGAAGATTTTTGTGCGCCAATGTTCTCCATGCAGATTTGTTTGCTAAATCGGTATCCTTCTCGACTTTACCTTATTCAGTGTCTTGTATTCTTGCATGCCGTCACAGACACCGTTTATTCATTTATCGGTTTATTAACCCATCCATTCTTAAGCCGGTCTCCTGCTTTATGTTGTCTCGTCAGTTGTGATTAGTTATAATATTTAGTCTAAGATATACTCGGATGTTAACAATCAGCTGTTAACTCTTACCACGGAAGTAAATAAATCAGTTTTTTGCTGCAATTCCAGAACTATAGTACATCCAACTCTTTAATATTTAATTTCGTTTTAGAGTAAATGGGCCCGTTAACTATTTAGGGTTTACACTGCCATTCTGCGATACGTTGATGCCGGTAAGTCGGGACAGGGTAAGTTTAGTTTGCAGCTTTCAAACACTATTTTAAGTGCTGAGCTATGGCATTCGTGTAGAGCTTTAGTTTCTGAGCTCTTTTATTTTATCTTCAAGCTCAAACTTCCACCGCATGTAGGCCACCTTCATACGGTCCCATACATTTTCAAATGAGTCCATAGCCGGCCTGACATCAAGCAGGGCGAATTTGTATTTTTCGTCAACCATTCCTCCATCGTAATAGTCGATGACGTAGCGTACATCCTTTCCGCAACGGTCAATGATCCAATCGTGGCGATCGAAAGGCAACTCGTATCCCATCAAGTTGCGTATTCTCGCGCGAGGACTATATTCGGTCGCTTTGCCGCCGAAGCTTTTCAATCGTGGGTTTCCGCATTCGCGTACATGCAACGCTTCCCACTTCAAAACCTCCTGCCAAGCTTGCTCGTTGTTGGCGTTGTGTATCTTGATTATGTCGTCCATATCTTTGGGAGCAATATCATCCTTCTGCCAGCGCCAGCCTTTACGGAGCATCGCATTCCAGAACATCTGTTGACTCGGGTAGAGCCAAAATTCTTGCTTTCCATCGGTTGTTACCTTAGGAATCGAGGACACCTGGCGTTCGGTTGGTAGTGGGAACGGCTGTCCTGGAGATGGGTTTTGATTGCCGGGTGGCATCATATTCAGCGGATTTACCTCGCTACCGTCGTGCTTAACTGGGCACTCCGATATAAGCACGGGTTGCTCTTTGGGTGGCTGCTTTTGGTGCATTGGGCATTCCGGCGGCGGATTTACTCCCATTGTATGTTTAATACCCATGTCAGGGTGTCCATTCGGCAACGCTGCTTCTTCCCCTTTTACGGCGGCATTTGGGACAATATTCGAAGCAACCAGTTCGGCTGCCGACACCGTGTTTCCCATTGCTGGGAAAGCCAAAAAAGATCAGCATAAGACCATGCGCACCGTGTACGTTACATAACTGAGAATATCCAATAATTGTAAATCAACGTTCGTGAAATGCTGGCTTACCTTTTAGCTACCGCGAGCTTTTCCCAGAGCACCAGTTTGTTTCGAACAGTATTAAATAAGGAAAAATTTCTCAGTTTTCATAAGTTCGTCGTCCTAAGTGAGAAAAGTGTTTTGACATACGCACGATTCATTTGACAGCACCATTTGAAAGAACATACTTTTTATAGCATATCGCAATTCTTATAGCATATTTGTTCAATAGCAATAAGCATGCAATTTCTTTAACATGCAAAGGGCACGATGCCAATAGTGTGCTCAAAGTCATAAATTGCATCTTAGTAAAAAAAAGTTTTAATTATTCTAAACATTTAATAATCGAAAACCAGTCGTAATCAGTATGAAGCATACCAACCGCAACTCATAAACACAGTTAGCGTTACAACCGTTATATTTATTAAAACTATTTTACAGTGATGCGCTGAAATTGTAATATTTTTGTAGCAGTTGCGAAGCGCAGGAAAACAGAAACAAGTAAATTGTATTATGACTCTAGTTCATGTACGAATCTATGTCGTTAAGTACGCCATTACAAGTTTCGAAAACTTCGTTTGATTTAATTTGCGAATGTTGTAAGTTCTGGTATTTTACACATTTGTGGTTTGGTTGTTTGATATTGTACCGTTCGACATGTAGTAAAACAACCAAAATGTTTGTATCAAAATTCTTTTTTGTGAAACGCGTTCTGTATATGAACACAGCTGTGGTTGTAATCCAGCCTAAGCCGGTCTTATCAGAATTAAGAGCAGACCGAAAATAAACGCTTCAGGAACCAAAAACTGATAATGGTTATCATATGGTTATAATGGTTATAGCTCGCTTCTCAACTTCAAATATACAAATACAGCACTGCATGAGATTTGGTTTAATGGTGTCAACTAATATTGTATCATACCGCTTGTTTTAACGTCTGGGTGACTTTAAATCATTTTACAATGGTGTTAATTTAAAGCATGTTCATCACAGAAACGATATAAATATCTCTGTGTGCTTCAGGCAGCTTCAACTTAAACCTGTTATTTCTACCTAGCAACTGAGACTGGTCAGCTCCGTCATATTCCTAAATGCATAGCGATACGACCACCTCTCATCCACTCAGCTCGGTAAGCACAGATTCCGCGTTTTCCGTAACATCACGTTTATAAGCACATGGTCAACGCATCGACAACCGCGCCTGCAATGTAGGTTATTGTTTGTGGCGAGGGAATGAGAGTGAAAAAATAGCAAAGTAAAATGAAGCCAGAATGGTCCTGTGTTTGGCATTATGCGCATTCTAACGCGGGCTTACACGTGACTACGGCTATATACAAATTAGGGATTCGGTTTCTTTCACAACTGGTGTAACATTTGGACCGTGTAGGTTCATGTCTTTGAGGGAAATTGAAACGGAATACATTGGAATATAGCGCAATACAGAGGAAAAGGCAAGATTAAGAGATAAAGTATTGAAAGCATTTTTTTTAATTTTTTGCATTAAATAACTATAGTGTAGTCTTTAACTCTGAATGCCTACATTCCGCGCACGCACTGGGCGCTACATTTCAGATTTGAAACGAATCTCGTTTTTTCACTTCAGCATTGTGAAGTGATAAAAAAAGTTGTTTAATACAGTTGTACAGACTGATTGTGTAACTTGTCTGGTCGACATTTCGGGTAGCAATCATAATATGAGATTTCGTCGAGTCACCCCGGGGCATGTGTTTGATTGATAAGAACCTTGTGAGTGTGCGTGTGTTCCCATGCTGACCACTGATACATATGGGAACTATTGCCGTACTTCGTACCATCCGTTACTTGCACAACAAGTATTTTTATTCATTTTATATTCCACTTCTGGAGCTGTAAGCAGTTGTATTTATTAAATAAGAGTGCTTGTAGTAGCTTATCGGTTTTTTCGGTTTCGGAAAGAAAACTTAGGTTTAAGTGCAGACTTTTACCTTTCTTAGCCTAACGAAGTTTAGTTAACAAAAAATATTTGATCAAGCAATAGAAAACAGGATGGATGGATTTTACAGGATCGGTGTATGAGGAAGGATGTTAGAAATGGAGGCGCATGGTACTTTTGCTTGTGGAAGATTCATAGAATTTTTCACGAATGACTAAGATTTCATTATTAAACGCATTGTACAGGTTTCTTAACGTGTGGACGAAAAATAGCTACTCGTGACCGATCTGTTTTCGTTCAACAGAGGCATGATAAAGATTATGAATCACCTTGCCCGACTGTGATCGTCAGTAATAAACGTGTCAAACTTCGTCTGACCTTCGGGAAGGTCGTTTGCGATGCCTGTTTGGTTTTCTGTAATAATATTAGTTTACCACAGGTGTTACTTTATTGTGATATAGTCACGCTTACTCATAAACAAAAGTCAATGCGCTTCAAGGAGCGCTAACGATCTTTCGATAAATAACTCAGATTTTCAGCGTTTTCGCAATCTGTCAGACAAAAGAAAGAGTTTACCTTATCGGTAATGTTCAGAGCATTGCAGGGAAACAATAAACCAGCAGACGATATGGCAACGAAAACGACTTAACACAGTCAAGAGAGGTTGCGATAACATATACATACTGCTGTGCATTTGTAGCAAATGCGATTGTAAATGGTCCACGGTGTCATACTGTGAAGAAGTTCAAGGTATTAAAGTAAAGTTGGAAGACTCACATGCTTTACATTGCTGCGTTACATGTGTAAAGTAAAGTAAATAAAACTGCAACATGTAACAGCAAACACCGGTAGACTCAGTGAAGCAAACGTATTTAAAATTCTTAGTCGATAGCGCGATTGAAGTTTCCTTATACAGAATACTCGATAAGCACACAACCCACGGCGTGACACTCGAAAAGAAAGATATACATTAGAAACTTGGTCTATAGCCGATAACCGGCACCGGCGCTAGACTATCGACTAAGTAGGTATTGACGTCACGTACACGTGACGCCGTACAGTTTGAGCACCTCGTTTTACCGGGCAACCAACAGGTGAGGGCATGAAATAAACTCTCCTTATCGTGCCCTTTAACCTTTGCCATGGAGCTTAACATGCAGAAACCTTAACAGCCATGTTCTACAGCGTGATCGCGTACCACAGAAACGCCTCAATTAACGAAAAATCAAATAGAAATCAATGTTTCCGGTAATCGACCGTCAAGGGCTTTTATTGTCAAATTGTTAAACTAGACTCTTACAGATTGACTCCTATCGAAAAAAAACGAAAAGCGTACGATAAACGTTTTTCAGCCAAATGTTTCCTCAATGTGTCGACAAAACCTGTAAGGACACGGTCCGCCAGGCAGAACAAAATCACCAACGTCGCATCAAGTTAAGTTGTCCTCAATTCTAATTTCCAGAACACTGATTCTTACTTATTTTACGAAAAAAATATTATTAGTATCACCATCTTTGCCAACATTTGTTACAGCAACACGCTGGAATCCGTGCGTGCCCAGCAACGAAGTTGCTACTCAGCTTCGCTGGCACTATGTGCAACTTCCACTCAAGATTCTGAAATGGCGTTCAACGCCCTTTCGGGTTTTGCCAGAAACAAAACTGCACTCTCAATGCTAGCTCGATGGCATCGCTAATAGTTATATTAATAAAGTAAATGCTAATCTTATAACTGCTGCATTATTTGAGTGTGATCATTTGATTAACATTAACTTTTTGCACTACGTTTCCACTGTGCCCATTTCGACGTAAATAATAATTTCCAACGTAGTTTAGGCATTCGGAAAAAGGTCCCAAACTCTGGGCTTTCCTCAAAATGTTTACGACCAACATTTCCGTACGAAATTAGATGACCACAGCCACGAACCGTCGCTCCTTAATCGTCGAATGTTGCCTCCAATAGTAGACCACAAAACTGTTGATAGCCTTTGGTAAGTGTTGTGAGCACGATTTTGGTTTTTGAAAGGTTATCGCCGCGGGTATGAGTAGAATGTAAGAAAAAGAAACGGCAGGTTGGGGAGCAACCACAGCTAAAATGGATCGTAGTATTCTTTTGGTCCTGCTCGAGGAATCGGTTTACAGTTGCTTAAAATGTTGGTCTAAAATTGTTACAAATGAAGTACGCTATGACTTATTAATTAACCGTCCGAAATTCCACGGCCTACTTGGTACTGCAAAGTTTTCACCAATCGGTGATCAACCAAATTAGCGTTAATTTACGTTTCGGGTCATACGAGACTAGTTTTCATAGTATCCGCATTGACGGTCACGTTGACTTCTGGAGATGGGCGCTGAGCTCTCGCGCCTGGATACAAGTCTTGGCAGTTATTGTTGGTATGGCCGCTTCCGATCGCAACGGTAGAAACCACTTCTCAGCAGCACCCAAAGGTAAATGACATTACGTGACATTGAAAGAACGTGTTTTGTATTCCTTGACTTTTCTCGCTCCTTCTTTCTCTCTCTCTCTCTCTCTCTCTCTTTGCAATCTGGCTGATGTGTCGTGGCGCGCGACTAGCACAACAATATACCAGAGAACGCGCCGCGAACACGTGCATCGCGCGCTATTATGGCGTGTCTGGGTTTTTTCTTTCGTTTTTGTGTTTTTCTTACTTCATAAAGAGATATCCAATTTCCTTGTCCCACCCGTCACGTTCAAGCGAGTACAAACTTAATTTTTAATGCCGATGCTTTGGGTCTGCCCTAATGCAAAGCCGGTTTCTTTCCAGCGCTGTGGAGAATACAATGTTGCGAAGAAGCTGTGGCTAACTGTAGCGAAATGCATTGCAGAAGTTGTGTTCCAAGAAGGAACCGAGCGATTAGCATTATTGCATAGATCACATATTAATATGATCATTTTTCACATTAGACTTGCGCCTTTGGCGTGAACTTTAGAAAGTTCATTGCATTTTTATATTGCTTCAACATACAAATGCTGAGAATTGTTAAACACCAGGTAAACTAGTTGATCTGTCGTGTCTCAAACAAAAGCGAAACTCGACCCGCCATAATTAAGTTCTGTTAAGTATGAATTCCGATCCGTCTGATCGCAGAATCGATCCACAGAAATACAACAGCCGTTCGTGAGGGGCATCGACTTACCTACTTTATTGCTGGGAATTTGTAGTTCGCAACTCGGAAATTCTTATCTTATCGGATGTAATCTACCACCCCGACATCGCGTGGATCACGAGGACGGCCGGTTTTTTTTTCTTCAAACTAGAATAGCTGTGCATTCATATTTTTTATCATTTTCAAACGCCTTTTACAGCAATATTAAAACGAATAACGTTGACCGTCGTAGTATTCCGAAGGCAGGTTACTATTACATTGATCGAATGTGGGAAAGAAACCAACAACGCATATTGGTGTAACTCTTGACTCTGACTCATCGGCGTTCGGACCGTTGACCCCGATGGGCGCGTCGCCAACATGTCACGAAAGTGATTGTCTCAACGTGCGAACGGGTGAAATATCTTACGATCTGCGGTTCTACCTTAACGATCGATCATTGTCGGTTATCGGGTTGCCTCGTTGCACCAAAGCTCGAGTAACAGACCGCTCTGCTATAATGTCCGAACATCACTTCACACTAGAATGTGCCCGCGAATCTACGAATCGCGCAATAAATTAGCTTACTCACCACACAGCGGTGCAGGATGGATTCCTCAGGAATCGTTGTTTGATTAGACACCGAGGTCTGTTTGCTTTTCCCGTATTTTGTATACACGAAAAGAGGTCGGCGCGTGACGCGTCACATGTCGGAGAGGCGACGCTTCCTTACAAGCCAATATGCTCATGGTTCGGACACGTGTGTTGCTCTGCGGGTGCTCTGTCACCGTATCGGCTTTCCACCTAAGATGTTGACTAATCTCTACTAGCTTCTACTTGCAGGGCGTTGAAAACTCAAAGTAAAAAAGTAAAGTAAAATCAAGGCTGTCGCGTTTGTAGCAGGCTGACGCTAGACAATTCCATTCCGCCCGAGTGTTGAGGTTCTGCAAAAACGGTAAATGCATGCAAAAGTGGGTGTATAGGCCACCGTTGACCTTTCCGGCAGCGCGATGTGGACATCCGCGTGATCGAACTCGGTAATCAGCAAACGGCCGACAGTGCGGAATGGAAACCAAACAAATGTCCACACGGACGGACGGGGGTCATGGTGTGCGATACGCCATTGGAAAATACATAACACTTCACAGCCAACGGCTGTGCCCTGGCGGGTGGCGAACACTTTCCGCGAAATCCGTTTCTTATCACATTTCTCTCTCTATCTCTCTCTCTCTCGCTCACTCTCTCTCTCTCTACAACCCTCCCAAACAGCCTTCCGCCCTGTCTGGTGGCTTGACACGCGGTCACATGCGAGAAATGAATGATTCCATGCTGGGCCGGGGAAGGGGTTGCTGGCACCACCAGTGGCACAGTACGTACCAGAAACGTGCGCCAGGCACGGTGGCGGCGGAAGGGGGGGAGGATGGGGAAGCGATTGTGTAGCGGAAGCCAGACGGACAGAGTGTAGAGTCACGTTATTTTCCACACGGTTCCACCGAACGGCGGATCAGACCTTATAATAATAGGAACCATCAGACACCACCACTACACTCGCACCGGTTTATCGTTACACTCTCTCTCGTTGGCCGGCCAGCCGCCAGCTATGCAAACGCAATCAAAGTGAGCCTTGATCGGGTCCGGTGCTGTGTATTGCTCTCATTTGCCTGCTCATCTCTCACAGTGTGCCGCCATTGCGGCGATGGCGTTTTTGTTTGCTTTATAACAAAAAAGCAAGGCCCAAGTGCGAGAGAACGGATGCAAAGAACATACAGCCGAGTGGTCAACCGGTCAACTAGAGGAAATCACGCGAAATCGTCGAACGTGGCTGATCGGTGCCACTTTCAGCGGCTCACCAACCAACGAGGCAATCAGTGAGAAAAACTGTCTATCGCTCTCACGCACTCGCCAGTCGCTATCGCGGCTGGCTCGCTACCCACACAGCGCCGAGCCGGGCCAGTCCGGATCGCGCGAGTCAGTGTGTTGGTGGCAAGGTATTTTAGCAATGACAGTCGCGGGCGCTCGCCTCTTTCGTTCATTTTCTTAGAGCTGTTCAACCGCGGTGCACGTGTCGCGAGTCGTGTGTTATTGGTCTCGAGTTCCACCGTTACCGTTCGTCGTCGTTACCGTGCCATCTATTGGTTGTGGCCCTGTTCCCGGTAGCAGTTCTATCGCCCCCGGATCTCAAGCAATCCGGTGACAGCTTGTCACGAGTTAGTTCGAGTGTGTGCCGTGCGTGCATTTTGGTGGTTTCCACCGTGGAGGAAACCGAGACTTCCGCCAGAAGGAAAAGCCTACGCAATCTCCACAAATACCGGCGCCGTGCTGCGTCACAACGCGATACAGAGTGCGAATCGAAAGGCCACACGACAGAGAGACCGCAAGCGTGGATGATTTTATTGATTGAGAAGCACCACGACGACGAGACGTCCTCTGCCGTCAATCGAGGCTGGGCGCGTATGGTAGAGCCACTCGTTGCCAGTCTATTTTCGGCCGACGTGCCGATTGTTCGACAGAACCGCCGATAGGAAGAAGCACTAGAACGTGTCCGTCACCAGTGACTGTCCATCGCGGAAGCGCGTGCCATTGAAGTGCATTTACGAGATCATCCGTGCTAGAATCACGTGTCACCCAGGCAACCAGCTACGCCTGTCGGTAACTTTCTTCGATCTTCACACCCCAACCGCATTGATGTATAAGTTTTTCGTGAATTCCAGTGTCAAGTACATCATAAAGTAGTGGCCGTGTAACCCGGGCCATTGTGAAGTGGATCGATATCGAGAGTCCACCGCCAGTGCAATCGAATATTAATTGCACCCAACAACAACAACAGTTCAGTCCAAACCGATTCAGTCGCGCCACCGAGAGAGAGAGAGAGAGAGAGTGTGCACGTGTTGCGTGTGGCGAGTTTTCTTGTTTTTCCGTTCAATTCTTGACTCTTTCCGGACCGGCTTCTCGGCGCCGGCACACTACCTATTGTTTTTTTTTTCGTTCCGCGTGTACCCTCAACAACGGATTTGATGTGTAAAGTGGCAGCGACCGGCCACAATTCGCTTCTGCACGGCAACCACAAGCGCGTTCGTTCGTTTTTCCGCAAACCCCGCTACACCCACTTCTGCTCCGTCTGGCACATCATAGAGGGACGGTCAGGCACCAGGAACGCAGCCCCCGATCGCAGCCCCAGACCGTCGACCGCGAAGGCAACCGCACCCCGGAAACAACAGCACCAACAACGAACTGAACGTTTGCACCAACACCAGCACCGCCGCCAGCAGTGTCAGTGGGTTGGTTAGTGGCTGGTCCACCCGCTCGGCCGTTCGCGTTCCGCCACGGTAGAAAAGAAACAAACAATTCCATCCCCAACCGAACGGAGGTGCGTGAATCTTCCACTGAACTGCCCCGAGAATCAGCGGAAGTTTGTGCGCGCGAACCCAACGATCAGCAAGTTCGGTTCGGCTGGCGATCGCATATTGTTGGAAGTGCCAGAGTGTTTTTTGCGGGAAAGTGCGGTCCAACATCGCGGCGTTTCGGAGCATGGGCCCGGTGTCCCTAGTGTTGGCCAGTGCATAGGTTGCGCCAGAGGGAACCACAGCTCCGTGGAAACGCCCGTTGGCCCCCTAGTTCGTGTCGATCGCGGCTTGTGTTGAACGAGCCCTCCGGAACATCTCGCCTCGCGATTTGTGCGCTGTGCTGTGCCGTGCGCGCGTTTGACAAAAACCGAAGCCGACCAAAACCGAGGAAACCCGTTCCGTGATCTTCCTACCGGGCTGCAGTGAGTGTCTCTGTGTTCGTAGATCTCTGCAGATCAGAGCCCCACAATGGACGCATACTGGGAAGCAGCAAACGGGCATGCACAGCATTCCTTAAAATACGAAAGGTAAGCTTTTCCTACGTGACGTGACAAGTATTGGCGGTCAACGGGAGACGATGTATAAAATCCGTCCACCGTCTCGTCAGGCCACATTGAGACATCGTTCAAGCGGCGCCATGTTGGGGGGGACACCTTAAAAAAGAAACTGACCGGCCCCGCCGCACACGAATGCTCGTGAAATTGAAACATATTGCCACCGGACGAGCAGCCGTTCGGTAAATTCTTGACCTCTGTCAAGGTTGAGCCGGCCGGCTGTGGGCGTGGACCGGTTTCTTTAAATGAAGCGCATAGGTATTCGCACAACGCACCGAGTCGTATGGCCATCTTTTCGGCGTCTTTTATCGGAACCACTAGATGAAGCTCTCAGCAGGGGCCCAATCCTGCACTCGAATTACGCCGCGGCGATAGCCAAACGGACAAGTGCAGGCTATCTGTGTATTCAGGTCCGTTTGAAATTCTTTTGCCTTCAGTTTGACAAGAACTCACATTCTCATTGACACTTTCAAGGGAATACTGGAACTGAAGACCAAACCTTGGACCAACAATATGCCCACTAAGCCCATGCCCATCGCCTGCAGTCCTGCGACCAATCTTCTGCGAAGAACCTCAAACCTCGGGCCGCGATGCATTTCACTGCAGTAATCGATCGACACCGACAACAGCTCGATCATCGTCGTCCCACCACGGGACCCACACATTATCGGGCCGACTCTAATACTTAATGTAAGCCCACTCGGGCGAGGGGGCACCACATCACGAGGGTCACGTGTGGCTGTGTTTGCACGTTCCTGTGTCCGTACTGCTGAAGGGATTAAACGTAAGCCACTGAAGCCGCGCCAAGTTCGCGACATCCCTATTTGTTCGCCGCCGCCGCTGTCGCTTGACCACCCCTCAGGAAGCGATTTATACCGAAAACTGACGTCAGTTCTCGGGAGGGGTCGGGATTTTATGATTTTAAACCCAACCGACCATCCTCCTTCCTGTGTCCAGTTATTGGCGGAAGTGTGCCGTTGCGACAGGGTGGCTAACGAGAATGTTGGTGGACGGCGTCAACAGCCGAGCGCGGTGGGGAAGAGAGCAAACAAACAACGTGATAACGGCCGGGTTCTGCCAAACCGGGTCGGGAATACCACACACAAGAGAGTGTACGTGGAGTGCTGGGCGCGGGGTGCTTGACGCTTGCTTAGCAGCAGCGCGCTTAGCGTGTTGTGCTTGGCGCGGTTCGGCTTATCAACACCACCCCACGGTTCACGGGTGTCTAGGGACGGCCGATAACTGCTTCCAGTGCCGCCGCCCGCCCGTCCCAGTATCTTCCCGCTCACGAGCAGTGGAAACCCACACGGACGGACCCATATCTCGTTGTCGTCGTTCACGCTTCAGGCACACTATCTCCGGGCACGCACACTATCGCCTGACCTCTACCATCCGTCGGCGGTTGCTGGCCCGCCCCGGGGACGAGCATATGATGACGAGCGGTGGTAGGATGAATCGGGTGGTCCCCGCGGGTGGCGACACAATAGAGTCACTTGGTCACGTAGCGTGAAGAATTCCGCCGTGAAGCTCTCTCGAGATCATTGCTCAACTCTGCTGCCACTCCTGGCGGCTGGCGGCGGCCACCGACCACCCTCGGGCAGGGTGTCCCACTTGACAGGAGCTTACTGGTGGTGGTAGCTGATATGGTGGCCGATGTGGGCTGGGTTGTGTACCGACTGCCCTCGTCGTGAGTGCATCAGCCGCTTTGCTGTTGGTGATGCTATTTCTGGCACTGATAAGGGAGCTACACCCAGCGCTCCAGGCGAGCAAACACGCGAAGAAAGCGAAAGAACGCAACAACACGACAACAATACCACGCATCATCCCGCGAAATGCACACACACACACATGGACACGGACACGCGAGTCACGCTATCACGTGTGCACGCGTGGCACTGAATCACGCGGGACGGGTCGCGCTAGAGAGAGAGAGAGGATCCGTATCTGGAGTGTATCAGGTGATCAGGCGGGGCGGGCGAGCAGAAGCGCCCTGGCCGGGGAGAGATTATTTTGCCTTTTTTAGACTTAGCAGACGGAGCGTGTATGTGTGGGCGGGTAGGGAGGCAGTCGATCGAGAGAGGGAGAGAGAAAAAAAACAAATGCTGGCAATCATGCCGGCATCGCGTGCCCGACAATTGCGTTGCTGATGACCCTTGCCCGAACTGGCCGTATCTCGGGCGGATTTTCGATCAACAACACTGACAAAGGCCACCCGAAACACGCACACAAACACGCACGCCTGGTGTGTGGAAGTGGCCACCGATGGCATGCACCTTCCATCCCAGGGAACCAAGGATTAGAAATCGACTCTAGATGGGGCCGCCGATTTCAGGTTTTGGGACAGTGCCCAGGGTGTTTTGCATTTCTAGTACCTCCAAATCAGCTCCACTTTTTTGCAATTCGAATGCACAGGACCTGCTGTGCACTGTAGTGCCTGTGGTGATTGGTGGTAATGTAAGCAATGACAGTGATTCCAATAGAAAGTCAACTGCTGCAACTGTTCCTGCGCGCCTCGTTGACAAATCACGCGATTATACTGCCCAACACTGATACGAGGCAACCTGACTGAAGTTAAGTCAAAACCGGTGAAAATAACAGCACCCCTGGAGACTTGGATGCGAAGGAGGTGAAAGTGATGCCCTAAAGCAGTCTGCTGCCAACGGGTATCGTACTGATGCAACAGGATATTTAAAAAACTGTACAGATCGTAAAAAATGGAGGAGAGAGAGTCGAACATTCATCAAGTCATAGCTGGGGTACGCGATAGCGAATCGATGCCTTGTGACTGGAATCTCGGTATCATCTACCCCGTACACAAAAAGGGAGATAGGCTACTATGTAGCATCTATAGGGGTATAACGGTGCTGAATACCGCCTACAAGAACTTGTCCATTATTCCGCAAGAACTACTAGTCACTTAGGTTGATGTAACAGCATAGAGAGATCACGACCAACGTCACAAGCCAGATGAAGGTGGATGGAAAGCTCTCTAATCCCTGTGCTACCATCAAAGGATTGCACCTGAACTCTGTAATGGAGAGCGCAGGGATCATTAAGTCCAGCTAGAGTCTGGCCTATGCTGATGACATAGACACCAAAGGTCAATCTAACAGTTCATTCTACAGCCTGAGGAAACTGATATTGGTCCGCGGGTGAGAAGAGCCAGCTGACGCGACCCGGTCTAAATGGTGCCGTCATTTGTTTATTCCTCGACTGTGTCTTTTCAATGCCACATTTTTCCGTTCCCATGACTTCCGTTCTTTTTTCGGCACACGTCCTTTTTCCCGGACGGTCTCAGGAATGCTGCAGGATGTTATGCTGTGTGAATGGTGGGCCAACCACCACCGACAAGTGTCGCCCGTCATGGGGGGGAGGGGCAGAGCGAAATTTAAATTTATCCGTCACCCGCCAAATATCGCATCCCGCGCATCGCGCGTAACATTAATCTGGTCAGAAATTACAGCTGACTAAACGATTTGCTCGCTGCTCTCGCGCCCGTCGGTCGGTTATTTTTACCGTGTATCCTATTTTCGTACGCACCGACCACTCACTCCGCAGCATGGGTATGCGTGTTGCGTATTTTTCTTATTTTGTTTCAAATCCCGAGCGCCGAAGGAGCCGCCAAATAGTACCGCGGCGCTCTGGCCATGGGCGATGGTTACACTTGGCGCCCCTAGATTTATTCATTTGTTTTCGTCGAACATCCTCGAACGTTTTTTGCCACTTGATATGTGAGGCGCCAATTTGGAAAGTTCTCAGATATTCGACTTTTACACTGCCAATGCGTCATGCCGCACTAAACATTAATCCTCGGATTCAGGTATCGTTCCCGCCGGATACGTTGAGTTTTGAATTATTTAATTATTTAAGTTTACAAAGCTAAACACTACTCACCACTACGTTCATTGCAATATCACAATGATGGACTTTAGTGCTTCGCTCGATTCGTCGAGGTCAAAAACACTGGCTCCCAGTCTGTTCGTGTTCCGGTGGCTCGCATGTGTTGCTGGGGAACAACCATCATATCAAGAGGGTGTTCCAGCTTGGCTTACCTCTATCGCCACACATACCACCGACTGCAGCTAATCACTGGCCGGGTGTGACCGGCTTGACGTCGCGCCGTTGAGTGGATAATGCTCCGAAGGTTGGTATGCGTGTCGTCCTGCCACTGGAGGAAGGTGGCAAAAATTTTCCGTCACGTGCAAAGGCTTGTGTGCCGTGTGTGAGGGAGATAGAAAAGAGCACAGAGGTGGTCTTTTTCCAATCCCCTCCGCGGGGGGGTAACCCATTTACCGTCACGTCATATGCTGTAACACCGCTAGCCTCGTGCATCGGCACACGACACCTGTTCCGGCACATTTTTTCGCATGTTTCGCGGCAACGGCGGAACCAATCGTGCCAATAGAGTGTCTGAGGGTGGCTTATGCTGCTTTCCAGGAGCGCGCAAAGCTCGTTGGCTTCCGCCCCGACGTTTGTCTAGGCCGGTAAACTCGTTTACCATATAATACTCCTATTGGCTAAGCTGATTTTACTGAACTTTAAACTAGAAATGTCAAACTTTGCAGAACCGTCAGTTATCCAACGGGCCCGTGTGATATAAATATGCATGCCTGGCCATGCGCTCGATCCTGCGTGTGCAGGAAAAGTTCAGCCACCTTCACCGAACCGGCCAACCCAGGAGCGGCAGCGATGAGTAAGCGGCTACGTAAAACTGCCACGCAGTATCCGTTGTGTTCGCTGCGCCACCCAAATGAGCTTCGAAAGACGAAGTCGAACAACCGAATTCCATCATTCGCCGCACGCACCATGACCGGCGGAGGTTGCTGGAATTTTTGGCAATGTGGCGGCGATGTTGCGCGCATAAAACACAGACCTGCTGCGGGAAACGGGGGAAAAAACGGCGGCTGCTCCCACAGCTTCCATTCGCGCCCACTGGACCGGGGAGCTATTTTTAGCACGGTTGTCTCGAGGATGAGCAAAGGAGCACCAAAGAGAAGCGCAAACCAAAACAACTCCACAAGCCTTCCTCGGTCTCTGTCTCTCTCGCTCTCTTCCCAAGACACCCAGAATGGTGTGCGTGTCTGCGTGAGTCTCCCAAGAGATTCAACGTTGTCCACTTACTCAGTCTGCGTTTTGTTTCTGGTCCCTCGCGCATGATCGTTCATTAAACCGCTCGCGAACGGACTAGTCCGGGGTCCAGTTAGGTTGCAGAACAGTCCCAGTCCAACAACCGAAACCACTTCCTTTCACCACCCCCTGGCGGTGCTCCGTGAGTGAATGGGTTGACCACACGCGCGTTTTCGTGTTGTTGTTCTTGGCGTCATCGAAACGGTATCTAGAAACCAAAAACTGTCAAGGGCGACGAAACGAAGAGCCGATTTTCCTTTAGTTCTTGCGTCGGACAAAGGAACATTATTGGTCCTGGAGCACGCTGAAGTCGGCATTTCCGCGTTCGAGCTACACGGGTTTGGCAAGAGAACGAGCTGGTTAGCGTGACCCGATCTCTTGCCATGCTGCTTCAAGCTACTTGTTCATGTTCGACACAGCCTAGTACTACGAGCACTCGACGGCTCTGCTCGGAACGTGAGAAGTATGTGTAAATCGATCCATCGCCGCGCACGTTTTTGCCATTTAACTGCGCGCGCGATCTACGCACGTCATCATGGGCGTTGATTTCCTGGGTTGGTCACAGGATGAGCGTTCCACTTGAACGTACACGGACTTGGACTCCACTAAACCGCGCGGCGCCAGACAAGTCTGAACAACCTGTAGCATACCTGTATGTGGGCTATCGTCCCAATTCTTCAGACCTGGCACCAGACCACGGTACGTCTTGGACCGATGGCGTTAATCGATCTCTAATCATGCACCGTCGACTACAGTTCACCGGCACCACAGTGGTCCACGTGTCCCATTCGCAAACTTGGAACACCGAGCACACTTGGGGCCCGCTGTTGGGAATAGATTTTCTTTCTCAAACGGCTCACATAAACAAGATGTACGGAGAGGAAGAAAACGTGTAGCAGGGTGGACGTACCGTCTTCGCCCATCGTCCCGCGCGGACGCGCAAATGTGATAGATCATCAGCGATTTCAAACGTGATCATCGGCCACGATGACGGTCAGCGGTTTTTCGCCTTTTCGAAATGTTTACTTATTTTTGCACCCTCGACAGGGCCATTGCCATGAAAATAGCACGACTTTCGTACGGATAGAGGGTTAGCACATTAGCACATTCGGACGGCTGTGGTGGCCCTGCCCCTGCAATTCGTCATCCACCGTCCATAGTCATAGTCTACGCGTTAATAAATTGGGTCTTTAAGCGCCCCGTGCCATCGTTTCTGTCACATTCTTGCTTGTGCCGGATAGAAAAAAAATCACGCAGAACAGAATCGCACACCACACCGCGTACATAGAGTAGTTTTGTACTGTGTTTACGTAGGACCGTTTTCCATCCTTTCCTGTATTTACACAGTTTCCGGTGCCCCAGAACGGCATCCGTCGTTCCGTTGGCCGCGAGAAATCTGTTTCGGAGGTTTTGTGTTACATATGCCCCCCAACGCCACGCCCGGCTCGTCGGCCAAGGTTGGTTCGGCAAAATGAGGTAAATTTTCGCGAATTTCCTTCACCGCGTTCTGGTGCTGCAAGAGACCTGTGTGTCCTCCCCGTCACGGCCGCACCCGAGAAATGTGCACAAACATGCACAAACATTTGGCGCGCCCCAGTGCCACGGTGCCCGGCGCGAAGATGTCCTCGGAGTTTTCCTGTAGCTGCTCGTCGAAAGGCTGGGCCCGCCGAACCGTACGCCACTTCAATGTTTACACCACACCGAGTGGTGGCGCCGGGGGGACAAACGCAAATGAAACCGCGGGTGAAAAGCATTCCCGTTTTTTCCGCCATTGACGCCATTGCCATCACTTGACCATCGTCGGTGCCATTGGCGAACTCAGCATAGGGTATCACGTGAACAGCGCGCACGACATCGCGCAAAAGCTGACCAAACAAACGGAAACTCTACTCTCGGCTGGCGGCTGGCGTGGCGCTGGTTTACGTTTCACGTCTGCCACAGGGTTGAGAAATATTTGCAACGGGAGATTCATTAGCATCTTCGGTTGCCTTCAGGCGGGAACTATCCACTGCGCCCGGTTAGTCACACTTGTGCCTCTCAGATCAGAGAAAACTGATCGAACCGGGCGTCTGTGTAACTCGGAGTGTGCAGACCAGTTATCACGGTCACCAATCGCTAAACAACTGAAACAACTTTACGAATTTCACATTCTAATTTTGGCCTTTATTTAGCGAGCAGATCCCATCGGCGACGGGAATCGTTTGGGAAATAGACCCCGCCCGGGGGGGTTTACAGCGCCGTGTGACCATGTGGACGGGGTTCGAATGTCCTACCGGTTGTGAATTGGTTGCGTACACCAACCGGTAGGCTACATACGCTTGCGCAGGGCCGTGCGACAATCACCATGAAAGGAGGTGCCCTCAGGTGCATCTGCGGGAAATTCCGAGTCCGAGTACTTGCGGATTTGTCCGTCCCCCGCGATATCGCAATACATTTATGACTGTTGGCGGACGTGCAGGAGAATTGATAATAGAACTTTCATAGATAAGTAAGAATGATTACCTTGGTTCGATGTCGTAGTATTCGATTGTTTTATGCTAGCCGGCGCCGGGGTTCCTCCCATAAGTTGTATTTTGAAAGTAACGCAAACGTTCACTAGAACCAACATGTCTACTTAGATTGACAACTTGTTGCCAGACGTACGGCGAACATCGATCAACGTGGTTCAACGAAGAGTGGATCGACGAAAGCTCATAATCGATGAAGATCTCTGCTGACCATTTGTTGAATATTTTAAAAATACACAAAATTGTGTATTATTTCCTCCCTCTCTTGGTATTCTTAGTGTGTTTTTTTCAAAGTGGTAGTAAACATTGTTTATCTCGCGCGAACATTGAATTCTTAACAAATGGCGGCTGGCTGACGACTCGTTTTAAGTATCCGATGAATACGATTTGATCGATGAACGATTTGGCATTTGTACATTTTGTGATGTTTTTTCCTACAACTTCAACGAACTAAATCTCGTGCATTTCGACAAACATTCTCTCGTGGGCACAAAGAAAAAGCACCGTGCTGGGCAGCCCGGACAGCCATTAAACGGTCGCACTTCAGGTGTCCAAAGAACTCTTCGAGCTCGTCGCCGGTCCTGGTGGTGGTTCTTGACGTGTCTTTTAAAGTGATGTCTTTCGCGTCGCGTCCGTTCCAGCCGCCAGCCCACCAGCCGGCCGATCCGACGAGTTGCGCAAGAAGCGGGAAGTAGTGAAGGTCAACTACTTCCCTCATTCCTACGAGTCACGACGACGACGGCGGCGACGGCGGCGATGGTTGGTCGACTTCGGGATTAATGTGGAGAGTTTTTATCGATACGAACATATCGATGTGTATCCATCCATTCGCCTGAGACCGAGAGCAGGTTCGTGTGTCGCTGTGCCTGAGCGCTATAAATAAAACACGTTTTCCATTTTGATTAGCCCGCGAGGCGCGGGTCGTGGGAGGGGGACCGTCCCACGACGACGTCCCGGGCGCTCGAAACCACCAGAAGTTGTGCACGCGATTCGATGTGGGCTCCTCTGAACGACGGGCGCACAAGAAATACTCCTGGCACTCCTTGTTGCCAACGATGAAATTCTGATTGACACACTCCACCAGAGGGCGCGCGCAGTGCTCAGTTAGTTAACTTTTACTACAGACTGGTGCAAAAATTTAATAAAATGATCCAAGTAACATATGTTGAGACTTTCAAGAACAGAGACTTAGATTCAACCAAACCACCGCTGCCGTGTGGTGGCATTTCAGTCCCCCGGTAGTGATCGAGAACACAGGCGAGAATGGTTGTGCCGTCGGAAAAGAAACAAAACCGGTTCGCGCAATTGGTCCGCCAGCAACGGCTCCCTCCCCGCGGCAGCGTGTGAATTGTTCCGTGGAGTGTGTTTTTGTTGTTCTTTTGCGAAAACCACTCACATTCCGCCTCTCGCATATCGATCGTGATGGAATGCAATCGTGGGGCCGCTACTTTAGCCCACCACCCCCTTGTGCATTAATTAAAACCGAGCCACTGACGAGCTGCCGTCCCGTGTCGCCTCAGCGTGTACTGATCCCCTCTAGAGTCTAGGAGAGCAGATCAGGTCGGAGTCCAACAGCGAGCCATGCTGGCAAAATGTTGTCGCTCGATCACAAATCAGGAAATCTATTAGACCGCCAGTGGCAGCGCCGGAAACTTGCAACTAGATTGCCTAATCGAAGCCGCATCGAGTTGCGCAATTATTTAAAATGTCCTTTAACTTCCAGCGTTTACTTCCTTTACGTTTACCTACACCGATGGGTGATCAGATGATAACGGGAAGTGCCAAAATCTTGCAGCCACTGCCAAGAACTTATCAACCTCGGTCTCAACTGCGCGGAGGTGACTAACGGCCGCCGGCGGCGGCATAACACTTCCGTTAGTAATAAGCACCACCACCCGGGGCCGAACGGGCGGTCGGCGGGAGGTCACGGACGGTGAACGGCGCAGCAAACGGCTTTCTGGCTAGCGTATAATTTAACGGCGCATGACGTGTATGGCACCGGGGTGCGACACACAGAAAAAAAGAAAGATAAACGCGGAACGCCACGGGCATTAGAGGGACGGGCGGCGACCACGAACCACGCCGCTATCACGTGCGGCGAGTGGCCTAGCGTGCCGAAAGCGAACCACCTTTTTTGCGCCGAGACTTGCGCAGATACATCACGAACACCGCACACATCCCACCGCCGCCGGCGAAATACTTGTTTCCGTGACACGCGGACGCATGGTGGTGGTGGTGGTGGGACACAGTTAGGATATTCGCCAAAGGGCTGGCGCGCAACATGTCTTCCGCCGTGGCCGCTAGCGCCTAGCGCACATCAAAATACCCACCAAGCGCCACGCCCGGTGGGTGGTAACGCCCAGGGTGGCGGTGGAAACCACCCGGACCGAGGGGGGAAGTGTTTAACTAACCAGAACACGGTGCGTGGTGGCCATGTTTTTCGTTTCACCGTAGTTTTCCTTTTTCTATGCCCACAAACAGTAACACGTGAGCCGAGCAAAGGCACAATCTGGTTCTGCTTCTGCTTCGTTTCCGTGTTACCGCGCAATGCGCCCAGCAATGGGGTTGAAATGATTCACAATTTTTGCGAAGCCAAATGCCGTCCGTTACATGGTGAGTGATTGAAGGTGGAACTTTTGGATAGCTGAAGGACATCCGACGGTGCTTGCAATTGGTGTTTAACTGAACGTCGTCAGATGATCATACATTCTGTCCAATAAGTGACGACATTTTGTGATTTTATGCACGTGGTCTGTTCAAAAAATTTCGCGACTTTTGGGTTTCGCGTTTGTGGCGGATTGCTTCGGGCAAATTGCGCATAACTTGCACGCAACATTCGTTACTGACCTTTGGCAACAACTCATGATGCGCACACGACCCTGTAATCGAAGAAAACTGTAAGCACAACTGTTCACCTTCGACCAAACTTGGCTCTCCGTGAGTTGACAACTTCTCGGCCCTATGAAATCCTTTTTGAACCCCCAATAAATGCTGGTTATAATAGCTTCACCATAAGCTAGTGTCCCCGAAGCGGCCTCTTGAGTTTAGCGAATAGCCAGATGGTGCCAGATGGTTGCGGAGTGATCTGCGCGATGCAAAAACATCACGATGATGTTAAACCAAGCATTGAACCTCTCCACAAATCCATGCTTTACTGAGAGTCTCTGTTGACAGTTGGCCGGTTTGGAAGGAATTCAAGATGCACCAAACGCCCAAAAAGTTACTGGACACACCCCTCCAGTCCCTGAAAGAGATAGGGATGTTTGAATCCATGCGCGTTCCACAAACGTTTCAATCCAAACGGGATTGGATGCGGAACTTAGTCGTTGCAGCGCGCGTTGTGCGCACGCAGAGTCGCCAGGATGTAAACAAAGTAATTGTGTGCAGTTGCTGGGCCTCCTCGAGGCGGACGGATGGACGGAGTGCCCGAATGCGCGTACCCCTTTCGCGGCGGATCCATTTGCCTTCGTCGTCGTCGTCGTGGTCGTCGTCGCCGCCGCCGCCGCCGACACTTGCTGACTCGCCGCGGTGGCGTCCGTCGACGAGTGCAACCTTCGACGAGTTTATTGACGTGCTCCGTGCTCCCGGGTGCCTCGGTAAGACGATGCGCAACTCGCGAGGGAAATTTGCACGACGACAGCGCGTTCTACGAAGCAGTGTGCCTGTACCATTATCGGGCCTGACTGACTATTGAAGCGCTTCCGGATCCAAGACGCCCCACCGTCAAGTTCTGTGTGCGGCGAGGGCCCGTTAGGAGGCGTGCAGATTATTCCGCTAGCGCCCTTTTTTCTTCCCACGAGTGACGGAAACGAGCCAAGCCGCGCGAGTCACGCCCCAGCAACAGGTTGTACGGACGACGACGGCCGCAGGGCTGTGTGCGTGTCGCGCTATTGCTCACGTCGTCGTAGGAGCGCGCGCGGTTCTTTATGCAGGCCAACATATTTACGCGGCCAAGCATGGCGAAAAAGAATGTGTGGCTGTCGCGGATGTCACGTGTGCCTGTGCCGTTGCCGGCGTCAAGGGGACGACGGTCGTTACGGAGGTCGGTGCCGTGCGGTGCGAAAATACCCCGTCCTCGGATGCGACAGAATGGCGGAGGAGAAGGATGCCTCAAGTGTCTGCCGTGTTGCGTACAGCACGCCCGCCATCTCTATTTATAACGCGCAGCTCATCAGGCGAAGTTTTGTGGTTTTTGTGTTTGATAATTTTAGCCTCGAGCCGAGCCAACCAAAACCGTAACCAAAACACCCGCTACAGCGTTATTGCCGATGATAGAATTTATACAGTAAAATGCGATTGAACCGAAGTGCGGATTGGAATAATCCGCCGCGGGGTCAGGACCGCCAGGAGGGAGCGGAGGATAAAAAGTCATGACCGCGAAGTGATGTACCGCGCGGGCTCGGGTGGCGTCCGCCGCAACGCCACGTCGGTCACGTTTGTTGGCATTCGCCCAAAGCGTTGTTTCATTATCGCGCCCCCGTGCTCGGCTCGGGGCGCACATGTGCTCTGTGGGCCCGTTGTTATTCGGCCCGTTAAAAATAGCCACCCGAAAAGAAAAGGGAGGCGCGCGCAATCGTCGGCGTGCAAAATCAGGACCCTATCGTATATCGGGTCTCGTGGGTGGGAAATTGAATCGAATCCTAGCGGATGGAATGATAGGAGCAGCGCTAAGCGGTTGGCGTATAACTGACTTGCTGGCTCTATTGGACATATCGCAATGGCACAGTCTCCAGAACAACACTAGAGGGTTCCGGTTGGGTTGAGCGTTACGCATCGTACAAAGTTGCACGGGGCCTGTTGGTCACCGAAGTGCGTGCTAAAATTATTCACCCTCACACAGGGAATGCAATCGGAGTTCTAATATTAGCCCACAGTTCTTCGCATCCCACGTTCGATCGGAGCGCAGGCAACACACCCGAGCGAGAACTCGGGGATGGTATGTTGCAAAAACACATTGCCACACGAGGCCGGCGCATCCATCCAGCAAAGCTACTGCCGGACGAACTGAGCAGGAACGTTTGAAAACGATGTTGATTTTATTCGTCTGCGTTCTGCAGCGTCAACTCTGTCCCCGAGAAGCCCACGGTGACAGCAGATAACGGATAACAGAATGGAGATGTAGTCCGGTCGGAAGCATCCAATCGCGCCTTCCCGGAATCCTTTTCCCTTACGGCGCGTTCGGCAAGTCCGACCTAATCTTGATCTTCGTGCCCAGGGGATCCCCCAGATCGTCTGGCTTTGCCAATGATCACGTGGCCGCGTTTGTTACGATATCGCTCTGTTTTCCAAACTGTTTCCAGGCGCGCACCGAACGGGACCATCGCTTCCATGTCGGCCGGCACAATCGGCAGCGCGCGCGCGCTGAAACATGTGACAAATTTGTTTTGTAAATCCGTGCCCATTTCCCATTCCGACATAACAGAACCCCCTCAAGCCACAGCCACCGCGAAGAAAGGAGAAGCAGCGCGAGGTGGCTAACGAAAAGAGAAAAAACAGGCACGACACTGTAAGGGCTGGGAACGGGCAGGCACACCCGGTTCACAAAACCCTACAGCGGCGGCGCACGTGGTCTGTGTCTGGGAAATGTGGTTTTTCGATTACAATTGAAAATGGATCACGTTTCGTGGCGAGAAAAATTAGTTTCCGAGCAAAGGCGAACCGAAAAGCAATCATACCGTAGGATGACGGCTCGGCGCCCGGGTGGTGGCAAGGGGGTGGGGGACCGGACGCCGGTTAGGAATCGGGCCACGGCACGGGTAAGTTCACGTGCCAACTTCGGTGCTGTCCTTGTGACCTATTGCTTCACGTTGCCGCACGGGATGCTGGAGGCGATGCGATGATGTTGTGCGAACGTGTCCGATGATCTCCGTGTCGGGTATCCTTGCAGCGGTTGCCACATACGCGGTGCAATTTAAATCTCAAAATTATTGCCAACTGCGACACAACACCAATGAGTCACCGACGGGGGCATGACCGACGCGCGGAGCGTCTGGGCATGTTTGTCTGGTGCATTTTTGTTGATCATGCTCCATTCCGAGAATTGGCATCATCGGGAACACCGGTAATGGGTGGTTCGTACGAACGTACCATCTACAGATTTTTATTGTTTTCTTAAAGATTTTGTTTCGGTTGAAATTTAAAAAAATGTGCACTGGTGTCTGGGCATACATTAAAAATTGTTTTATCGTGAGAGATCGTAAATAATAATCGTCTCGCGTTCTGGAAGTCGTTTGTGGCGCATGAAATGAGAAAAATCTTCCCAAGTGTCTATCAAGCCCTCCTCTAATAGTTTTGCATCCTGTTTGAATCGTTCACAGTGAGGCTCCGGTGCAGCCTGGCTACACGTACTGCGGAGAACCGGGATTAAATTTCTCCACCAACAGTACCAACTACAGTGAAGATGATGCCGACTTCGCACCCGGAAGGCGAGGCAAAACATCACGGGTAAGGCACAATCATCCCGCAGGCTTTACAAAATCAACCCAAGTAGGTTAATAAGGCAATCTGAGTATATTGAGAAGATGAAGTGTGCATGGTCATCCCTTAAAAAAACGTTCAACATTGGCCGGCCCCACGTGGATGCTTTCCTTTTTCACACCCGCTACAATGCGCCATTCGTAACAATGGCAGGTCACGAGATTCGCTTCAACTGCTTTGTAGATTATCACAGGAAACGCTATTTGCACGCTATGTAATTCACCCACGCGTGGATCTGATCAAATCACATTGCTAAACTGATCACGTTGCTGAACAGCAGCAACATAATCCAACCACCCCGTTCAATCCATTCTAATCTATTCTCACTCTGGCCAGGCAAAAAAAAAGAACACGATATTTAGCTTGAAGCAAAATCGATGCATCACGTGCTAATGGCGTTGGTTTAAATATTTTAGATTGGAAATGCAACAATAAGGTATGAGCTCATGATCGTTGGTTGTAGATGAAACAAACAGTTCTTACCCGGCAACTGCAGCAAACGCCGAGCCAGCAAAAAACAGTGCTGCGCAATGTGCTGCTCAATTGTTCAAGAGAAAGCTGATACTAGGATAAGAAGATAACATTTTTACGCTACTTGCGATCAATTGATATGAACGACGGTGGCGAGTACTGTAGCCGGGGAGGTCCCCGTAGGTTCGAGGCAGTGAACAAAGCGCGTGGAAAAGATTTGAGATTTGATTGATAGCCAGCATGGAGCGTGGAAAATGATTGGGTGTTTCCGAATGTTACGGTGACTCATTGGCACGAATGGTGTTGCATCGATTTTAAGAAAGCGGGTCGTCAATGCTTAACGTGGCTAATGGATCGATAGTGGATCAGGTTTCCTAATTTCGACCTTCGTGTTTCATTTCACACAGCAAGACCCACTGTCACACCGGATCATAGAGAAGCGCCGCCGCGATCGAATGAACTCCTGCTTGGCGGACCTTTCGCGGCTCATTCCTCAGCAGTACATGCGCAAAGGTCGGGGCCGCGTGGAGAAGACGGAGATCATCGAAATGGCGATACGCCATTTGAAGAACCTGCAGAACCAGGAGTGTGGCCGAGAGTCGTCCTGCGCAGAGCAGTACCGTTTGGGGTACAACGAATGTTTGACGGAGGCAGCCAAGTTCATGTTGCGCGAGCGAGGCGAGGAACTGTGCTTCCGAATGGTGGCCCACTTGAAAGAGCACTGCAATGATATAATGAAGAGTGAGTTCTGCGAGATTCGCTGTCGTGTGGGGCTGAGGTTTTATTCAAATTTCGTTTTTCCTTCCCTTTTGTCTTGCAGGCGAACTGTTAAAGTCCCGTTGTGGGTCAGAACTAGCGAACGGTGGCAGCCCTATCTATCTGGCTGGGGCTCAAATCGGTCACATGCGCGAAATGATGTCGTGCCCGTCGGACATTGAGCACAGCAGCAACGACCATCATGACGTGAAGGATCTAAGCTTCCGTAGTGCAACCAGCAGTAGCACAAGCAGCAACCACAACCCTGCACAGGCACCGGTCATCACTTCTACCGCACCGATCGTGCAGCATCACGATACATCGAGCAATCACTCAACGCAGGACTATGATGCGCCGTCGCCACCACGAATTTGCAGCGCTGCGGGGCTGCAGCAGGACACAAATAACAACCTGAACCAACATGAGAGCGTTCTGCGCACGATCCGAATGCGCAAATTCTCGGAGCACGCTTCACCCGAACACGAGCACAGCCACAACAGCTACAAGTTCAAGAACTACATCCAACAGCGCTTTTCACAGGATACGCATGAGAACGGCGCTCATACGATGGACATTGATCGCAGTCCGATGTCCGTGCACGAAGATCATCATCATCATCAAAGTTCGTTGCGTGCCTCCCCGCTGACCAACGGTAGCACCGGGAGCCTTTCGGGTGTCGATTCCAAATCTTCCACCAGCACGAGCGTCAAGTCTCCCCCAGCACTAGCGTCTTCCTCGGACGAACCGCTGTCCCTGAAGCGGAAGCTACCTGGAGTCTGCACCGAAGCCGCCATCGCGTCGATCTCAGCTCTGGGGAGCTCCCTGGAAAACCCCAACAACCATCTCCAGCATCACTCACAGCAGCAGCAGCAAACTATTTCTACTTCCGATGGCGTGTCGTTGGAAAAGAAAGTGGCCAGCAGTAAGAACGGCCTAACCATTATGGCATCGTCTTCCGTAGCGCCCCTGCCAACGGCGGAAATCAAGCACGAACTGCTGGCAGGTGCTGCGAATGTTTTAGCCGCAGGAAATCCTACCGTTGCTTCGGCTCCGACACAACAGCACCATCACCATAATAGTAGCCATCATCATCACAGTTCCTACCATCCGGTACCGATCTTTGCCTGCCACACCCAAGGCTTCTATATTCCGCTGAACGTGGACTACGAATCGTTGCTACCGTATCTAAACGGAATTGACCTGTTGAGTAAGAGCTTCCTGCAACTGCCGCCTCTACATCCCATCAGCATCAGCGTAAACTACAGTCCAATCGCACCTACCAGCACCGGTGGCAGTAACTTGGTGGTTAAAGCCACCATCAACGGGTTGGCCACCAATAAGTCCAAACTCGTCGAGGGTCTCATCAGTGGATGTTAGACGAAGCGATCGTAATGGGCAAAGCAAATACGGCACGAAAAGTATCATACCCTGTTGACATCTACTCAAGCAGAATGCATTTTCCTTTTTCTTCGTCGATGTCTCTTTGTGACCGTTGTATCAAAAATTGTTCTACGGGAAATAGCTTGTATGTAACTAAATAGCGGCAGAGCGCAATTTGCAGTGGTGGAGCTTAATCAAAGGTGGTCAAGGGTACTAGATCGTGGAGAGAATCCAGCCATACAGACATGATAAAGAAGTAAATCACAATCAACGGATGCCAACGATCTTTAGTCAATCCTTTGATCTTTAGCTAAAACAAACAGCATAATGCTGTAGTAGCTATATAAATAACAAAACTGAAATTGCACACAAGAATCTAGCCCATTGTAGGTTCGCAAATGATGAAAAGATCCCTCATAGCAACCCAGTTCGGTGTGTAATGTGTATATTTAAACTCAGGTAAACCTTCCCTTATTTCCGAGTGTGCGCATAGATCGATCCGTCTTTCCGTGCCCCCCTTTGTTGTTGTTACGGGTTACAAGAACAATAGAAACTATCAAGACAACTAATAGAAATTATAGAAGGACTTAACTGACGGCTTGAGCTAAGCGCTATCCGAGGGTATGAAGGAAACCTGAAAGTCATTCTTCCTAGCTCCTTTTCGGTAAACTCAGCGCCGGCAGAAGCAAAGCTAGCTTTCTAATATACAAATTCGCAGTAACTATCGCCATAACAACAACAACGTGAAAGATCAAAGCGAGCTAAACGGAAAACGCCACATGTACTGGACAAATGAGTCATTACAGTTAAGCGACAAGTGCTCGATATTCCAATTCGTCGACACGTAAGAAGCATTACTCAAACTGGAAGTTCTTTACTAAGGGATAATAGTTTCGTGTTCCCTGCGTTAATTTCAACAGCTCATATTTTTTGTTTTAATTTTGTCATCATTTACTTTCTTGTAACTAGAATAAAAAAACTGTGATACTGTGAGAAATGTTAGGACATTGTATAGTGAAGCCTAGAGAAAACTTGAGGTGAAACACGCAAAAAGCTACAGAATGGAGGCCGAAAGAAGCTAGGCCACGAACAATAATGGAAAATGAAATGCGTTATTGGCAGAGGAATAAACGGAATAAAAACATGCTTTAACAATGCATTTGATGCCACACCTGATGAAACGAAGACCGCTGAAGATAAAAGTGATAGAAAAAATGGACCGACAAAACCCCCATGAAACAGGACAAACTGCTTACTATAATTCCGGACGGACCACAGTAATTAACAATGTTGGCATAGTGCTAACGAAGAAGGATGCGTAAGTTGAACGATCGAAACAAAGAGTTTCTTCCTTCGGAGTACCGCCATCGAGGTAGAATGCGATTTGTAACTCCTTGTCCATTTCGACGCGCGGGGGACACTGATGTGGGTGTAACAAAGCAACAACCCTCTTTCAGAAACAGTAGATAATTTGTATTGAGGGTGAGACTTTTTTACTTCACCGCCTTTTTATATACATATTATTGTGAACCACGCGAGTATCCTGACAGATCACCATACTGATGAATGCAAACGAAAACTACAATGTGTCCATTCATTTGTCCAAAAATTGGACAAAACATAAGTCCGCTTAATGAATAAATAAAGAAGAGATAAACCAATATCCATATACATCTACGGTTAACAAAATGTAGAACAATATGTGAAGCTGTGTAAAACAACTAATAAACACGTTCTTGGTTTTTCTTTCACTTTTCTGAGAAATTCGACACAAGCACATTTTCAGACCCGGCACGAAATGAAAACAATGTCAAAACGAATGTCTTTATGGAGGGGCATGAAACGCCGTTATCGCACTTCTTAAAAAGTGTTCTTTTTTATGGAACTGTGCACACAGTCCTATCCGACTTATTTGTAGAATTCGGTTTTAAGTTATTTGTCTTTCTTTTATTATCGTACTACGTACCGTTTGAACAACTTTTTCAATTTAAAAAAATATAATCAACTAATTCTACATTTTACTATTCTTCTTCCGAGGGAAACAGTAATTTCGCTCACTTTTTCCCACTCGTTGAGGATGAATGCTGAAGTGAAGGTAACCTAATGCACAAACTTAGGAAAGCGGCAGAAATCATCTAAGCTTCAAAATAAATATAAACCATCTAGACTCTTAACTAACAACAAACTTTTAATATCTATTTTGTTTGAAAATATGCGTTATTGTACCAAAAGAAATGACAGTGTATGGAGCAATAGGCATATTGAGCCGACCCAAAAAAACCAATGGTACCGAACAAGAGATTGTACTGATTTGCTGACCAGAGGAGAGCGGCCGGTGTAAGTACATGATTTTCAATCGTTCGTCAATCACAGTCCGAACAAGTCGCACCGCACGAATGACCCGCCAAAAGTCGCTAAGCCATCTGGAACCGTTCTACAAACGAAACAACAATCTTTTAGTACGATGGAATGATGTTTGCAGTAGTGGAACGGAACAGATTGTGTCGCCATCTCGCAACTGTGTGTTATAGAATGACAAACTCTATTGCTTCGTCCTCTTCGTCATCATCATCGTCGTCATTGTCGCGATCAGAAGTGGCGCTCGCAGGACCGGCGGTAGTCGATGATCGGTACGCTGATAGATGTGCATGCATTGGCCGATGGGATGGAAGGTCCGCACGCTGGTCACTGCTTTTCCCACGACAAAACACAAACATCGGATAGTTCCCCACAGCCGCACTTGATCCTCCGGCGACAGCATCGGTGTTCGCAACGGGCGTCAGAAACTGAAAAGGTACTTTTATAAGTTGACATTCACTTTAATAATTAATAATTGATAGCTTACCGGCTTCACGCCATCAATGAACTTGTAGAAATCCTTTTTCGTTTCGCAGTAAAATCCGATGCAACAGCTAGGATCCATCTTGCTCAGCTTCATCTTTCTCGGCGATTTACAGTGAAACGAGGCAACGGCAAAATTTTCCTGATTTACGTCCACCATGTCTTGGCAGTAGTGCGGATCGAGATGAATTAGTTTGTCCTCTGAGAAACGAAAAATCCAACGAATTCATTTTCATTGTTGCTACAGTGTGCCCCACATAGTGTGCAAACAACCTTGATATCCGACGAAGTACAGTGAATGCTTCGGCCGCCCTCCAATAATGCCAATGCAATAGTCTAAACTGAGCATCGCTTTAAGGCATTCGTTGTAGATTGGGTTCAACTTCTCGGTTCCAAGACGGAGTGGGACGAGCAGGATCAATGATTTCCAGTGCATGGCGGCAACGCTTTCTTCCGACCCGGGTGGCGTTTTCAATGCTTTACCGCTCTCGGCAAGAGTTGCTTGAGTTTCCTTCTTTTGCCACGGTGCTCCGGCAGACGGTGCTGATATAGTGCATTCATCGATAATATCCTGTATGTAAACTGAAGCAAAACATAAAATGATTGATGAACGCATGAATCTAACACAAGTAACAGTTAATCACAGCTCCGTTTACTCATCCGATACTGCAAGCCATCGTAGGGAATTCCATGCAGGTTCGTGGGGAAAACACACATCGCACTCACCGGCACAGTCTTGCGCAACGTAAACGTTGATTCCATCGAGATCGGCGATTTCTTGTGCCGCCAAACGAACGGCTTGTCGCAGCAAATGAGCAACAGCTCCCGGGCCGTACCAGTCGCCCGGTTTTTTGCCCGACGCCTTTCCCAAGGCCACCAACGTGTGGATGGAGAAGGGACTCGTTTTCGATGAAGTGTCCCCAAACCAACGGATCACCTTTCGGTGGATGTTCTCTTCGTACGCGTTGAACATTGAAACGTCCCAGCGCCAACAGCGTCCCAGGAAGTGCGTCATTAAACCTTGGGCTAGCAGCATTTGGCCACTCCGTATCATGCAGCCCCAGCCGCAGTCGGAGGTGTAGTTTGAATCGTCCATCGTTTGAAACTCGCGCCTGTACGTCATCCAGACACGCGAAATGAAATCGCGCCGGAACGCATCTATTCCTTCTTCCTCAACTATACCCTCCGGACTGCTGTCCTCGATAGCGTCTGTGCCTGTTTCTTCCGCCGGGGAACTAGAGTCATCGGCAAAGTATACTGGAGGCGCGGTCTGCACGAGCATGGCCGTACTGCTCAATTCTACCGAGCTCTCCATCGACGGCACCGGGGTCACCTTCTGGTGGTAGCAGCGGCCAAGCAGCCAGAGCGGTTGTTCTTTCGAAAAGTTGGTTTTCATTTTGTAGCTCCAGCCAAATTTCATGTTATTCCACATGGTCAACAGCTTCGATTCCACTTTTCCCTTAAATTCTTCGCTTGGCCCACTGCCAAGGGCACCAGCTGCGTATGGGCCACGCATCGGGCTCGAGGAGGCCGACACTGTTTCATGGCGATAAGCTGGATGCTGTTGAAGGGATACCTTTCGACTACAGTTCTTTCCGCCATCGTCACTCGCACCTGCGGCTGCATCACGCCCTCGACCGTCGCCCTCCGAAACACTACGGAAGTGTTGCGGTGTTACCGCGAGCTTGTTGAACCCCGTTCTATTTAGCAACACGTCGTAGTTCATGCCCCTCGAAGGTGTTCCGAGCAGCAGTGATTGTTTTTTTCGTCGTTTCCCCGTGCAGATCACTTATCAGGTGACACAGTGAGAATGAATGACCGTGAAATATACATTCGCGAACTCGCTGTACACTTTCACGGCGCCCACGTTCTTTCCGCGGTTCCGCTGTCAAAATTTCTATAGTCTCAAATAAGACTACATTTGCATCGTACAGAAACGTGCAGTAATTAAGCGTACCGATGCTTAATACCACTCCTGTTTGTTTTACTTTGTGTAGTAGTCGTATATTTTCCCAACCTTTTTCTTCTTTGCTCACCCCACAACGCAAACTGACAGCTGACAGACAATCAAATGTCACAACAAAACAGGGTGACGCGAAACTTACCGTTTGATCCATGACTCAAATTGCACCTTGCAGAAAAGTTGAACTGCTTACACCAGTTTTAAAATTAACTTAACGCTTACAGAAAAAGAAACATTTTACTGAGAAACATCATCTCAACAACGCTTCCTTTATTAGCTGCACTACCGCTGGATTGCAGCAACAATTTATCTGTCTACAAGCAACGGTTAATTGTTCAGCTTCATGTTTTCTTAGCGACTCTTCGAATCGGAGATCAATACTTGCGTCGTAGCGAAGATGGTTGTGTTTCATCATTTGGAAAAAGCTACAATTTTCCAACCGAGGCACTGGCCTAACGAACGGTTTACTGTCTTCCAAAAGCGTACTCATCGCTTCCGAGGAAAGATACCCGGCAGAATAGCGTTTTCTGTCGGGGCGGAGAAGCTTGTTGTATTTTTTTTGATGCGTAAGATAGTCTAATATAGCAAATGATTCCTTCAGCCCCTCGTCACCGCTCATCGAATCCTGTAAAAACGATTGATTAGAAAAGGATTGCAACGGATTGTGGAATTAAAATGGTTTACCTCATTCGGATTGAAAATATGCTTTTTTACTGGCAGCGGCAGGTCCTGGCAAATGTCCTGAATCAAGATCTTGGTGATACATTCGGAAAGAAGGCCCTCGATGTCGTTTTGCTACTGACAAAATATACATTTAACTAAGAACGATAAGATGCGCACGAAAATGGACGCTTACCAAAGGTAACCAAGTATTGAAGTTTAACGAGGGTTCCAGAGTTTCCACATAGTGCCACCATCTCGGCGGAACAATCAAGGCCATACCGGGTTCCAAAACGACATGGTACGCTTGATTTTCTACGTCCGTTAGATCACCGTACGACGAAGGACTATAAAAGTTTTCCTCGCAGTATACACTCGACTCTTCGAATGGTACGCGCACCGGTGTAAGCTTTGCCTCCGGTGGAAATAAAATCCAAGATTTTTTCCCGAAAACTTGTACCACTATGTTGCACCCGTAGGTATCGTAGTGACCCGGAGTGTGTGCATTGGGTGAACTAATCCAAAAGGAGATGTCCTCGTCGACGCTCGGGAACCCAAAGCAAGCAAAGTTTATGCCACTCCTACATACTGCCGGTAGTTCCGAGATATTTCGATAGCTAAATGAATTCCACCGTCCGGCGATATCTGGCTGGGGCTTGCAAATATCGCTCATACTCATCTTCATTTCAGTACGTGCCCTCTCCCATTGCGGACGGCGACCGGCTTTGACGGGACATCCCTCAAACGCTACCAATTCCTTTCGAGCACAGTCGTACTTTTCACACCACTCTTCGAATGTAAGCTTAAAACAATCCCACGGGACGGTCACATTTAACACCACGTGCGGAAGCTCTGCATTAAGTACGATATCTCTCAATTTATTGGGATCCATTAATTCACCGGACTCAAGTTGGTTTATTGTTTACATGAAATAAAACCAAAACACGAACCCGCCTTATGTTCAGTTCTTCCTCTTCTGCTGAAGCTGAGTGACAAAGGACATGACAGTGACTTGTTCCGCTTTGGTGTGGACCAATAAAAACAGTCACAATGTTCATTTATTGAACGAAAACGATTCAGGGTACCATAGAAATCGAAAAGGACAATTTTTCTACTGTTGGGATTATTAAACTTTTGGTATGCTTCCATTTCATGGTTACAAATTAGCTATGCAATTCAATTGATAAAATTTCCTGCATGGCATTTTGAGTGATAGCCAATTCAGTGCAACTTGACGTTTCTTTCCATATGCCTTTCTTACTGAGCTGCTAAACATGTTCTCTATCTGCGCGTCTCGTATTTAGGGTCGCTAGACTACTGCCAGTTTTTAAATTCAACGCAGAATCTGTAGTGATCATACTTGTTTGGGAGAAGATCAGCCTTTGAAAATGCAATCAGTGAACACGACGAAATTGGTAGAGAACCAGCAGCAAACCAGCATCAAAACACTTTCAGCATCACGAAACCAGAATGTATCAAAAGCTTTAAGTTCTTCTATCGAAAAAACGTCTAATAAAATGAAAACCGAATTATCAGGGAGTCGCGAAGCCTTTTCGTCGTACGTAAACGAATTCTTCGACCCATTGACAAATCAAACGAACGATATAGCAGAAACATTGAATGCAGATAAACGACCTATAAACGACGCACGGCAAAAACTATCAGCGTCGGAAACCACTTTATTGAAGACAATGGAATCGGCGTTTCAAAGTGCAAAGAAAATGTCGTCGCAACGAGATGATTTCCTTAAACAATGGAATACCTTGAGTAGTACGGTGAAGAAATAAACTCTGAACCGCTCCCGTTAGTGATCCGTTGGACGATGCAGAGCGACGTTACATAGATTCGTAAGTATACGTTTACTACGACCCCACACGAGTCGCAGGCTACTTATACAGCAACGTATCACATCATCTTGTCTTTCCACGAACAGGCATATTGCTGAAAAGCAGTTTGTCGTTATTCAAGCCATCAACTCACGCTTCAATATATTACCACCGAGCGAATGTCCACAGGCCAGCACGAGAAAGGCACCCTGCAGCATGCGTAAATTCATCGGTTGCAGTTTTTCATTTGCATCTGCCTTTTTCTTTCCGCCAGAGCCATCTGTGCTGCACTCAGAGTTGGTGGATTTGGTTGAACGAGCTGATTCCTCCGAGTATGAAACAATACCGTTGTGTTGGCCGAACATACGCTCGTATTCCGCGATGGTAATTTTTTCTATAATACCAGCCTCAAACAGTCTCATAATGCTACAAACCGGAAATAGCATAAGAATAATAAAACAAAGTTTGTATCACCACGACTTAACGAACAGAACTAGCCTACTAAACTTACACAACGTTCAGGCTGTCCAAAAAAGGACAACCGATTTGCACTGCAAGTGCGGAGTAACGGGTATACAGATTCTCGCTCAACTGAAAGCGATTGGCTCCGTAGCGTTTGGTGTTAAAGTACAGTGTTTCACGACCACCAAATACCGCAAATTTGGGATCATTCTGTAGCATGTGAATTCCCTCTTCGACGGAGCGCACCAGAAACGAACCGTTGGCGAATCGTTGCCGAGTCAGGTGATAAAGTCGCTGCAACACTCCCGTAGAATTGACGAGCGCTGCGTGGAACGCACTTTGCCTTTCGACTAACAGCTGATAGTTTTCGTTTATCATCCGCTGCTCCAAACGGCCGAGAGTGTTGATTGGACTTTCCCTGGCTGGTCGCGCAAGTTGCGACGTTAGCTGGGCGGAGTAGACGTCTCCCAGAACATATGTGGCACAAAGCCACAGCAGGATCGAGAAGAATCGCGCAAGATGTCCGTCGTAAGGTATGTTGGCCGCTGTTTGTTAGAAACAGATAAATCCGTTGTTAATCCAATCTTTTCAGCAAAATTTAAATTCTACGTACACTGCCTCAGGTAAACATTTATAGTATACCAAATACAACGATCTATAGATGGATATGTTGGCAAGCTACGTATTAGTCGCGACTGCTGTTCCGGTATGTTACCATAGCTTATTTCTTGTATGTAGCGTGCATTATATAAAGCCGGCTTCCGTTGAAAAAAATTTGTCGACCGATAAAATGGCCGGTTTCGGCTACGAAGCGACCGTTTGTTCCAACGAAACGGTGTGGAAATGATCAAAAATAATATTGGCCCCGAAATTATAATCGTAATGATCAATGGTGGCCAAACAGTCACTTGAAATGGGCGAACCAGTGCCAAGGCTTCATTCAGCTTGCGTGGCGCGTGCGTTACAAAAGCTGCCGAGTCAGCCAACGTAAAAAAGGAAAATTCAGCCGCCTTCATACGCTCCCAAGTTACGGCCACATCACCAAGGTACAGTTCCACTTCCCTGCGCTGCAGCATGCCGAGTGCGCCAGAGAAGCTTGTGTTGTCTTCCGTGCTGAGGGCTATTCCTTGTATTTTTTCCGGTGGCTCCACGTACTGGAAGGTGAAATTCATTCGTTCGGCTATGAGCTGCATCAAGTTATGATCGCGGCCACCTTTAACCGTGAAGTATGCGTCTTCATTATCAACATTGCGGTCGAGTTCCATTTCGTAGCCAACGTCGATGCCTGAAATGTTAGTGGAACCACCCCGGGGGCTACTGTCGTTTCCGTAGAGAACGAAATGCCACGGCGGTTTCTAAAGACCAAAAAATCGTATAAAATTGTTACCTTCAACAAGTGAAATAGTGAACAAATAGGTCTTAAAAAACACTCGTTTTAACTTACGTGAATTACAGGAATGGTAAAAATACGTCCCTGGAAGTTTTTGTAAACTTCCGCCGGAGTCGGCAGCAAAGGCACGCGTTTGAATGTCTTATCATTTCCATCATACCAGTTAGTGCTCAACATCTCACCCCTGTTATCGGGCTTTGCTTGGTTGTAGAATATGCGGAAAATATTTTTGCGTGGATTAGTAATGACCGCAATGCGGAATGGTTCCTTCAGCAGGCCACTGTCCAGCCGTCAGGACAACTGTGTCGCTCCCCAGTAGAATATGAACAAACTTAGTCTATGTGCCAGCTGCCGATGGAAAATATCGTGGACCATTTCTTCTGGATGGCAAAACAAAAGCGACGTGATTTCAAGCGATTGCTTTAGGTTGTCCTCTAAAAAGTCAAAGTACTGCCCTGGATCGTAGTAGACGCAGGTGGGAATGTTATGTTGGTGAATCATAACGGTTAACTTGTCCAGTCGATCGATTTTGGTCTCATTTTGCACTAAAATCACCAGTGATTTGGGTGCTAATAGGTTTACCATTTCCGAGATACCCCGAATCATTCCAGACTGGTTAGATCGCTCGGCTATTTCCCAAAATGTTCTTCTTTCTGACGATACTTCTGAAATCAAAATGTGATGAAAATTTACTTACTAACTTACGTTTGTACGTTTACACGTACGTTTACAGATTTTGTTACCTCCGCATGTAATGAAAATAAGAATGGCTACGAAGCAGAGGAATTCCTTCATCATTCACGTGCCACTTTGGGAATTGAACTGTACCTTTGGTATACTTCTGCCCATCTTATATAGTAAACCTATGGTGTTATACAATTCCACTTTAAACTCATCAAATATGTAGCTTCTGGCGTGTCAAAGAAAACAGCTCGGGCCATTATGCTGCCTATCAATCAATCTTAGCATGAGTAGCGCAATTATCAAATAAAACATATCACACAAAATTGAATTTTCAACAACGTGTTGAAACGCGTTTAATACACGTTCGACAAGTTCATGCTGGTTAATGGCGTGCGCCAGTTCCGGTTTACTAAAAACTGTCAACAGTGCGACTGTGGAACACTTGATTCTTTTACACTATTTTCGTTTGCATAAACAACCTTAAAGCATCCTCTCAACAATAATTTCATGTTGAGTACTAGCTAATTTGGTAACACTTTTGTCACCAGCGTTGCTAGCAATTAGCGAGTTTTTTTATGTCATATTATCCAAAATCGCAATAGTTGATAATTTTTAGTTTTAATTAGTAAATTTATTCAATTTAAGTCCCAAATGCATATAGTAATGGTTTTACGATAGTTTTTCATAAGTGATTTTATACATACAGATGTGGTGGTTGTATCTGTAAAAGAAACCCAAATTCGTTATAATTAGACTAGAAACTACAGTAAACAAAACCTAAGCCCACCGATCGTTTTTATTGATAGATTTTATTACCTATTAGTGGTACACGCCAGGATCTGAAAGTTGTTTATTTGTATTTTTTAAACAAAGTTCATGAGATGTTCAATTTAAATCAAGCCTCAAAGATTTCAAACCATGGATATTAGATTTAAATCAAACATGTTCTTTGAAATGCCTATCATATCCAACTCTTGTCACCGATTATACTTCGGCTTAGAAGATAATTATCACACGCTTACAGCATACGAGTTGCGCCCAATGTGAGAATCCCACTTTGCTCACGAAATAGGATAAGACATAAATAAATAAGTTTGGCTTTTCCTTCGTAAAGAAAACCACATTGTACATTTGATTACGCACCTTTCACATACATTTTTGCTATAGCGTGCTTAAATTTAATTTTTCTTTGCGTAGATGAGCCATTTATGTGAATGTTTCTATCGTTTCACAATGAATGCTTTAACGTCCATCGGACAAAAACTGACATCGTCCGATAACATCGCATCCTGAGGTTTCAGCAACGTCAGCAATGCATTGAAGACATCATGCCCTTCGGCCAAGTTTAGCAGCTTTTTAATGTTCAACTGGAACGCCAAAACAAAACCAAAGAATTATAAAGCATTACAGAGTAAGTGCAAATCTTTCAGTGAACAGCGCATGCTTACCAAGCCTTCCGCGTTGGCTTCCGAGGCACAATCGTCGAAGTTCGTCCGATGAATAACGAGCCCAACGGGAACCGTTGTCGATGCCGGCGGTGCTCGAGGATGCTCATCTCGACCAAAGCGGACGTGCGGCAAGCTGCGCATTGCGACAATCTCCATCCCTGGTTCTAGTGGTTCGTGTCGGCCGCCGAACCCCTCGTTCACCACTCCCGTCCAAAGGTTTTCATTGAATATCAGCTTATCGAGTGGATGAAGCAAGCTATGCATCTGACCGTAGGCTGCTGGGGATAAAAACCCAGCTGCGTATTCCGGATCGGGTCTTGTACACGATTCACGCGCTTCAAGCACCAGTCGGAACAGATGCAACACCGGTAGATTGTCCTGAACGCCCTGCCCGAGGCCACGATCGTCGTCACGCGTTAGCTGTCGATCTTGCATGATTTCCAATTCACCTGAACTCAGCGACGAACCCCCGAGTGGCTGGCCGCTTAATAGGGTAAGTCGGTAATTTTCATCCTCAATGAACATCGCCGAAGGTACGGGATAGTAGTTAGCTTGCAGTGGTAGCTTTTGAAATCGTTTCCGTTTGATCATCTGCATTGCATTAAGATCGGTGTAGAAGGTGTTACCACTGGCAATGTTTGTCTGCAGTCGCATAATAATCTCCGTATTTTCGCGACGCCCGATATCAACCAAGTTACGTATCTCGAGCACATTGTCTCGAAGGATGGTGTGATGTGTGACAAACGGTAGACCTGCGGTTACACTCGCTTCAAGCGGTCCCCTTAAAACCAATACAATCGGATGTTCGTACGTCATCCGTGTGGCGTTGCCAGCTGGATGGAAGAGATAGGCCCCACTCTTGCCGGAGCTCAGCTGCATTCCGTAACGATAGAATTCGAGATGAACCGGAATCGTGGCCTGATTGTTCTCGATTGTGATCGATTTCAGCATGCCCTTCGAGGTGAAGGCGGCACCAGGCAAACTGTTTTCGTCGACGCGTAACGAGACTTCACGTGGCACCGCAAACTCAATATCCTCCGGATAACCACCCGCAAGGTTCGCGGTGAACGGTGCCTTGGACAGAATACTTACCTTCGAATAAGTTACACTCCTGCAATGAAGGGAGAAAATGATTTTCATTAGAAAAAAACAGGCCAGCACTACCGGATGGTAACGACACATACGTGGATTCCGTGGCAGAATTGCGGAAATTGATGGTATAGACGCTCATACCGAGCGGGGGAACGGTAGCTCGGAAGAGCAGCCGAAATTTCGTGTTGGAAGGTTGTGGTTGACTAACACCATCGGGGCGCGTATGCCATGACCAAACGGGAGCAATTTGACAGGGAACGACGGCTTCTCCCTTACCGTCGCGAACCATCACGGAAGGAGTAGCAACATAGAACTCGACGATTTCGGAACGCACCTGTGGCAGCGAGTTGTGCAACACGATCTGTTTAGTTGGTAGCTCTTCGCCTACGATGATTGTAGGCCGGCTGCTGTCGGAACCGCTCACAGGGCGCGAATCATCGATCGAAAGATAGTGAAACGACGGGTCTGGTTGATAGACGGATGGTTTCGTCAGTAGTCGGTACGTGGCTTGCTGCATTACAAACTTGCACTCTTCAATGGCACGCGCCATACGCTGGGCGTAGTCTTCTACCACATGATCTTTCGCCGTACCGGTGATACCATCGTGGTGCTGAAACAGCGCAAGTTGTTGGCGAGCGTACTGCAAACGCTTCTCAAGCAATGTCCAGTCCGAGGACGGTTCCCAATTACTCCAGGCGTGCAGCATCTCTGCCGAACGAATGTAGTGCAGTAGTATGCGATCCTGCCGCTTGTGGAATGGTCGAGACGTGTAGTAGCCACTCCAGTAATCTTGATTCACGTCACAGTACGTGAAGAAATCTCCTGAAAGCGACGGAAATGGTTGCATAGTTGTTGATGACGCTCGGACCGCATCGAAATAATCCTGCAGCGTGGCAAACCGAGCGTTTACGTTCAGTGACGGCTCGTTGTTGATGTAATCAAACAGTCGCTCGTAGTTGACGCGCTGTGCTTCCCACTCGCTGCTGGTTGTGTAGCGGAAGTCATCCCCAAGGGGAATGAGCACGTTGCGGGTCCGATAAAGGACAGACTTTTTACGCCACTGGTCCACAATCGCCTCAGCCCGCTCGGCGACGTTCTGCTCGGTTATGGGACGCGGCGGCACCTGCCAAGGACAGTTAACGCCACTATGAGGCAGGCGTTTAAAATCAAACTGGCAGCACACCTTTGGATCAGGGCCGCAGGTATGGGGAACGTCGTAAGAATAAAACGGCATCATGTGGGTAAAGAGATCCGTATCGCCCCGTGTGTCCCACAGCTGGCGCCATCGGAACTCGAGCTGCTTGTTTTGCGCAAGATTCTTTTTGACGATGTAGTGCGTCCGCTGGATTAGCAGATTTTCGAAACCGGACAGTTTCAACAAGTAGGGCATGGTGGCCGACTGGCCGAATGGATCGATCGACCAGCTTGAAATGGGTGTTACGTTTAGGTGCGTTTTCAGCCACGTTTGTCCCTCGGTCAACTGCAGCAGTACCGCGTACCAGTGTGAGTTGGCCTCGTCCGCCATCACCCACCCACCGGTGACGAACTCTAGCTGACCTTTTCTCACCAACCGTTTCACAATATCCTTTTGTTCCGTCTTCAGTTGATCGTACCAGTAAGCGAAATAACTTATTTCCGCCCAAATGAAGCGGAGTGCGGGGTTTTCATCCAGGTGCCGTAGCATATTAGTAAAGATTGCCTTCGTGGCGCGTTCGTAGTATTCAGCAAACGTTTGGATCCAACCAGGATCGTTGTGACTGTGTGGCACCACAAAGACGTTCAGCTTATGGTGCTCATTCCATTGGCTTGGATTATATTTGACCGACCAGCCTTGTTTCCATGCACCTCCATCGGTGTTTTCGAACGAAACTTCGTCGTACAGGTTCAGCATTTGAATGTCCGGCCTGGGAACGATGTCCGCGCGCAGAGGGCACGTCCCCGGTCCACCACCATTAGCATTGATGACCGATTCCTTTATCATCTCACGGTCGCCCAACAGTGGTGCGGCCTTGCCGCCTTCGCCGTATGCCTCATCACCAGCGTCGACCGCACCCCGAATAGTGTCGATTTGTTTGCGTATATCTCCAAACTCATTGTGATGTTTGCTCAGCCCGTTTTCGAGCTGTTTTATTTTATTTTCCAGATAAGTGAGATCCGGATTCTGAGTAATACAAACAATGGCATTAGAAAACGAAAAAAATGTCACTTGTAATTACTTACCGCGCGATCGGAGATTGAATAATTTAGTACAATGTAAAGGACCAGAAATATCAAAAGTGTAACTCCGGAAAGAATTAATACAAATTTTCGTCTTATTCGAACCATGGTAAACAACTATCAGCCACAACTGGTCGACGTCTGGTCTGGAACCTACGAAGAAGGGCGCTACGAAGTTCTTATCAGAACACCTATCAAGTAAAGGTGTGTGCTGTAAAAATATCAAAAAGGAGTGCAACAAAAAAGAAAATGTTAGCTGTTCATGCGGGTTCGTGCCTCCGATTGAATTGAACGTTTTTATTACACGTTAAGAAAGAATCGTGCATTGTTTTCACGCTATCTAATCTACAAAGGCCGGCGATTCGACGGTGTTAAAATTTTACTTTTTGGTGTTTTTGTGGGAAGCAGGCTGCTGGCTTAAACACTGAATGCTGATGAATACCTTTATTCTTGGTGGAACATGCCAAAGGACGAGCAACAAACTTTGTTTTGAGAGATTTTACAAAAGCGCGACAAAATTTTCAGTCAAAACGAAACTCGAAAGTTTACTTTTCTTTCCACGGGTACTTCCCTTTCCACTGCTGTCGGCAGAACGTTGGCGAATGTCAAAACAACCCACCCCGAATGGGAAAATCGGCTAACAAGTTGAGTTACTTTTGACATCTGGCTAACCGTTGGGCCGTTGTGTAGATTTCGAAAAAGGGTGGATGTAAATCATCACATATTATGCTCTGCGGTGGACCAAAAAACTAGGTGGATATTTTGGTCGTCCATGCTCCATTTGGTGCTACATTTTCCCTGATTAGAAAGAGATCTGGCTGTCCTCTTTGTTTTCCTGTCTAAATCAGTGGTCTGATGCTAATCGTTTATGGGTGCGATAAGCGACCTTCTCTTACAGCCATTCTGTTTCTCGGTGTTAATTTTTATGAATAGTGAATCATGTACAACAATAAAACAACCTCTTTCGACCCTAAAGTGTTTCTTAGCACTACCGAAAGAAAACATAAGTTTTCGTAATCGATAAAAGCACACCTCATCGAAAGTTGTAGCACGACTGACATTCTGTGTGTCAATTTTGCTGGAACAAGAAGAAGAAGATGTTCCATAGGCGCAAAAATGAAGCAGTTTGAAAGAAAGCTGTTGTCGGCCCCGATTCCCAGCCATCATAACCCTTGGCGCACAAGGGATAGCGATAGGACAGAGTGACAGAGAGCGCTCGAGATCGTGACCAATGCTAGGAGAGCTGGGAACAACAGGAAGAACAAGAACCATTCCACACCAGAGTTGCTTGGGCCGTAAAGAAGAGTCAGGGTGACGACGAAAAAAACGTTTGAAAGAAAATGTCTTACTGCCATTGCAAGTTAAGCACAGAGTGAGCGTGTCAGTGGAGTTGGTGATGTTTTTTTACCCGGTGCGCTGACGAGTGAACCATCGATCCTGATCCTTGTGGTCACCGTTTAGGGATTGACCGTTTGCAAGAACGAGTGCATGTGCTGAGGTGCGAATATCCTCACCGTTCACGAGCACGCCGACAACCGATTCGGCGGCACCTTTTTGCCAAGAAATTCGCGAAGCGTTGTTCGACGGTCGAGGTTGTACACGAAGACGGCGAGGGGGACGACGACGACGACGACTACGGCAAAGACGACGACAAAGACGGGGTTTGACAGTGCAAATGACAGCGAAAAGGAAGAAAGAAAGTGGTAGAAGATAGACTGGCGCTTAGTTGGAGAAGAAAACATTTCAATCTTTGTTGCAATTTCGGCTGCATTGTGAAGGGGAACAACCTCCAAACAAGTGCGAACGAATGGTGGCTGTGATAGGAAGCTGGAAAAACGTTGGATACACGCCTCCATTGGAGAAAACACGAGTAGAAAATGTGCGATGTTTGCTCCGGGTTTCTGAATCTTCTCGTTTCATGTAAGTATGCCTTGACCACACACTGCACTTATGAGTTGCGTGTTGTGCGTTTGCACGTGTGTGTGTGTTGGTGGTTTTATGCATGCATGGCGGTGAAAAATGTGTCCATTACACACGGCGTACTTTTTTTCCGGCACCGATCTCAATAAATTCCCCTATGTGTTACCACGTTGTTATGTTTACAGATGAGTCGCGGCTTAATGGCAACAATGACACGGAACATCCTGTGTTCCCCCAAAAGCGCGAGGTGGAAACCGTGCTCAACTACATACAGACGTGGCCGAACCGACAGTGCATGTGTTGCTATAGGGATGTGAAAAACTTCGAACGATTCAATCTAGTAGTGCAGGCGATTGTCTATTTTACGGTGTATCAGCTGAAGAACATCCGTAAACTGCTGGCCCAAAATCAACTGCAAGCTTCAGCGGCCTCGAGTGCGACGGCGGGAATTCCATCGGAGCCGCCGGTGCCCACAAAAGACGCGATCACGGGCAGCGAGGGAAACGACAATGTAGCGAACAATGAACGAACGAAGCCAAGTGATGCTCCGGTGTCGAATCTAGAGCCGTCGGTAAACTCTGAGGATCGCATCAAAGATGGAAGCCACCGGGAGTCAGATAGCACCGCGGAGCAGACCGACGGGACACAGGAAAGCGATAAGCAGGTGGCCTCCTCTACCTCGAGCAATCAACGCACGGTGGACGAAGTGTGGACACTGGTGGACGTCGAAAAGTTGCTGATCCTGGTATCGAAAGTATTCCTGCTGAACTTCCCACTGTACGTGGCCTACAAGCACGGAGTGCATGCCCGCCTGGACGAAGTTTCAGCGCAGGAGGTGCAAACGCTGAGTATTTTCTGCGATCTGCACGACAGTGAAATTCCGGCGTTCTTGTTGCGCAACGTGTCCCTGTTTTGCAACTACGCCGGCTTCGACGTGATGATACAGTGCTTCGATCAGCCCGGTCTCCCGGTATCAACAGCGCACGCCATAACGGCCACCAGTTCCAACATCAAGCTGTGGATCAACTACCGTTCGATCGTCCAACTATTCATTCCGTTGCGCGTGAAAGTACTGCAGTACATGTGCCGCCTATCCGACCAGGATCTGCGTTCCCCGGCTACAAAGTCAATGGCCGACTTCATGTGGACCGCCATCAAGGACCCGCTCGATTCCCAGATCACCTTCGACACGGAGGGGCTGGCGCTTGCGTTCAAATACTTCACGTCGTCTACCTTGACGATGCGGCTTGCCGGCATGGCACAAATTAACGCGCACATCAACATGTTCAATGACATCTGCACCTCGGAGACGGTTTCCGAGGTTGAGGCCGTTGGGCTGAAGCTGGCCAACTGGTTGACCGAGAATCAGATCATCTCCCACCTGTTCGGTCCCAACCTGCACGTCGAGGTAATCAAACAGTCGCACATAGTGCTCAACTTTCTGGCAGTCGAAAATCAGATCACCGAAGAACATGTGAGTTTGATGTGGCAGGCCGCACAGCTGAAGCACTGCTCCAAGACGATCTACGACATTTTGCCCTCGCTCGTGAAAAATCTCGCCCCCAAACCGGCGGGCCATCTCTACGCGCTGCTCTGTCGGCTCGATCCGAAAGAGCACACCGAGCAGAGCATCTACATTGCGTCGGCACTGACGAAACTTATTTGGATGCGAGACTGTTCGCGACAAACGCTGATCGATATGAGCAAGTCCGTTGGTGCTGGTTTCGGCTCAGAGATCATTGCGAACCGTGGCGACTACAACGAGCTCCCTTCGAGCTCGGAGAACAGTGTCAGTGTCGATGGAAGTAATAGTGACGAGGAACATCCCGAGGAAGATAGTTCGGATGTCGAGGTACCACCGCATGCTTCAGTCACTGGCCACAAACCTACGGCGCTACTGGGACCGCCGGACACGCGTGAAGGCGAGTCAGACACGGGAGCGCCACCCTGCAAGCAGGCCCGTCATAAGAACTGCTGCGACGAAACCGATGGTGAGCAATGCGCAGTCTTACAATCTAAGAGGGTTGCTTGGAGTCCTTCTGGACCCCAAATAATTGTTTCATTCCATTCCTATACTGTGTCTTTACAGATGGCCTGAAGGTGGAACCTGACATTTATGATGTTCATCAGCGAATGAAGGAAAAAATGTAATTATTTCTTGCGAATGGGCTGGTGACTCGCGAACCGTGGCGTCTCGAATGCTGCTAATTTCACACTTTCGTTCACAGGCGAATCCCTTTAATGACACGATCGATGGCCGCGTTCAACGAGGACGCCACAAGCAGTGACGAGTGCATTGATGTAGACGAAACCTTTCTGCTTCGCAAAAAGCTGCGCAAAAAGCGGCGAAAGATCAGCGGTCTCACACGCAAAGAGCTTCAAGAGTTGCAGGAAAGTGTGTCCGATGTGGAGGACAGCGATCTGCTGGCCGCCATGCTGCCCGATAGCGATTGTAGCGATAACAACATGCAAACGTCCGTACTGCGCCACATTCAGCATCAGCAGCAGCAAAATAGTGGCCTGGGAGTGGTTGCACATGGAGCACTGTGTGCAGGACCTCTAGGGATTCCCGGTAATAGTGGCAGTGGCAGCGGCGGCCCCGGTGCCGGTCCCAGTGCCGGTTCCCTATCCGAGCGGGAGGCAATGTTGGTTGGCCGAGCAATGAGCAACAGTGTGGTAGGAAGACGCGAGCCGGGCACCGACGAGGTGACCAGTTTCATGGGTGCGATAGGCGAGGGGCATTTGATCAATTTTCTCAACGAGGCTGACAACGATGGTAGCTGCTCGTCGCCGTTGAGCAACAAATCGGAGAAAAATATGGCCGATTTCGATGATGAGGAGTCACCGTGCGACGAAGAGCTGGCACAGCTGGCGGCGCGCGCCGAATCGTTGCACGCGTCATTTCCGATACCACGGCCACGGTCGATTGGTGCCGTGTCGGGTCCTCCATTACGATCGTCCGCATCGGCATCGGGGTTAGGCTTGGTGAAGCACGCTCACTCTTCGCACTCACCAGGTGGTTTAACGAGAAGTGTGCCCATAAACGGTGGCAAAGGGCCAAAGGGACCCTCGACCAAGACGAAGGACATCTTGCAGGCTACGGCAGCGCTCGCTGCTTCAGCCGCAAGCGTCGGCGGAGGAGTCACAGTGGGCATGGGAGCCACGGTGGGTGTGGGCTTGGGAGCCACCGTGGGCGCCCCTTATCGATTTCCGGACGTTTGCCACCCGGGGAACACTCTTTTGTGGGATCTACTTCAAGATGATAAAATTGTAAGTTGGACCCATTTGCTCGTAGCCCGTGTCCCGTGTACTTTGCTTGTAACTAATGTCTTTTTTGTTATTTTGCTGTGATCCAGGGTCAACTGGGCGAATCGATTGCACTGGAAGCGGAGAAGGTGCTCGGCACGTTGCTCTGCTTTCACACAGACAAAAACATTCGCACGCGGTTCATCGAAGGGTGTTTACAAAATTTGGCGGAAAACCGCAGCGTGCTCACGAGCCTGAAGCTGTTACCGAAGTTGTTTGCGTCGTTTCAACAGTTTCGCGATGTTACGACACACCAGGTGGTGCTGTGGTCGGAAAGGCAGCATCGGATGATGTACCATTTCTTCAACAATCTGAAGTACTACACCTCAATCGTGCGTGGCACCGCGGCCGAAGGCTCCTTTCCGGTTGGTGCGAACGCGCCACTCTACTCGCACGTGGCACAGATCCAGGTCCGCTTGCAGTTTCTCTCGTCGGTGTTCAGCGACGTTGGTTCGCCGCGCAACTTCCGCCTAACGCTGAACCAGGTAGACAGCCTGTGGGCCTGTTTGGCGAATGATTTGGAGTGCAGCGATTGTCTGTTCGCGTGGCTGCAGGCGCAGGTGAAAGGAGGCGATACGCACGCCCTGGGCCTCAACGCTGTGCAGCATTTGTACTTGAAGCGTCTGGCGGAGCTGAAGCCGGAGGGCATCTCCATGATAGCGCTGGGGCTGTTCCAGCAACTGTTTACGCTCGGTCGTGAGGAGTTGTTCGGGCAGCCGGTGGAAGGCGCAAATCGCGAAAGTGACACCATTGGGATGGAGCACCTCTGGAAGATTGCGCTGCGGGCGACCAACACAGACGTGTCGCTAGCGGCCATTCAGTACATCAACACGTACTACATGGAGAAGCAGCTCAAGTTTGAACATCAGTTCGTGGCGCAATGCATGACCCACCTTTCGCAAGCGGTAGAAGAACTGAACCAGCATTCCGACGGTGGGGCCACGACAGAGTACGCGCTCATGTGCGTGCAGCGTGCGCTGATGCTACTCAACACCCATCTGGAGACATTTCGCCGGCGCTACGCGTTCCATCTTCGGCGTTGGGCGCTGGAGGGCAAAGAGATAGGTGCTCCGAGTGCCCTTCGCACAGAAGGTCCGGGACCTCCGATACGGATAATACTGCAGCCGGCCGGAGTGCCCGATAAGTCTGTTCTCCATCTGCACGCCAGCGATCTCGTCGCCGATCTCAAGGCAGAAATTGCCAAATGGTGGGAAACGCCTCCGGAAGACAAGGAGTCCGTTGGTGTATCAGGCGAGGGTATCGGCAACATCCCTGTCCCCAACTGTACCCCAACCGAAGCTAAGACGACGCCCGGTGGCAACACCGCTCCGGTACTGGGCTTGCTGCTGAACGATGGGCCACTACGCATTATAACACAGGGCCAGGAAATAACGTCCGAGTATGATGAACGCAGTCTGGCCGATGTCGGCTTCAAGGACAATCAGATGGTGTACGTGTCACTCGGCGGACGGAGCGGACGTCGCCGGGAGCAAACGGAGCATCCATCAATGCTTCCACCGCCACCGAAAGACTGCCTGCCGACGTTGCTGCTCCTGAAGCCTCCGTACTTTGAGCAGCTGTTCCGATTGATGCAGACGTTGGGCGACATGAAGATAAGCTCAACTGGCGACCGCTGCCAACCGAACACCAAGGCACAGCTGCTTTCGCGCCGGGTATGGGACATTCTGGCCATGCTACCTACGTGTCCGTCGTTTTTGGGCACACTGAAAAATCTTTCCTTCGAGTGTGCTGATCAACAGCAGCGGCACCGGCAACACGCAGAGGAGCCGCCCACGGAAAATGGCCACCGTCCGAAGATCACGCCACAGCTGATATGCTACACGTTGGAAGAAATACTCGATCCACGTAATTTGCAAAAGTTTATGTACGCACTGCACATCGTCGAAAGCTTGTGCAAGTCCAAGTTTGTTGGCGCCTGCTGTGGCGGTGGCTTAGCCGCCCCTGTGAAGCCCGTTCCGTTCGGCGGACCCAGTGGACTCGGTTGCAGTAGTCCTAGTACGAGCGCAAAAACACTGTCGGTCAAAAATCAACTGAAGCTCAAGATATCGACCGCAAAATCAATGAAGATGGCAGCAACTCAATCAACCGGTGCACGATCGCTCGATCCGGCTTCATCCGGAGTGGAGCGGAGTGACATGAAGCGTATCGCCGAAGGTCCCACCGATGCGGAGTCAACGAAACAGCAAATCGCCACCGAGTACGATCGTCTTGACGAATCGTTCAAAACACCGCAGCAGGAAGCTCGGATAGGCGACGTTCAACAGCCGCCAGTTTCGGAAGGGGAAACCAACGTGCACGACTCGGAACCATCGCCTGCAGCGGTGGCTGGGCCGGCGCCAGCTGCCGGAGACAACAAAAGGGCCGACGCGCCCGGCCCAACCGAGGCAATCGAATGGAGTGGCGAGTTTATAAAGTGCGGTGGCCTCGCCCATCTCTATCGCATCTTCTTATCCGGTGTGTTACAAAAACGGGCCGATGGTTCGGACGGTGACGAGCTGAACGAGTGGCGCCACGATTGTTTGGCCTGGCTGCTGCGGGTGCTCTGTCTGCTCGGCGTGGAAGACCTGCGGGGAGAGAGCGAAGGGGTCAAAGTTCCCTCGCTCAATCGGGCAACTCTGGCGCTGCTAGAGGTGCGACCAACGCTCGAGCGAATCGCTTCGATACTGAACGAGGAATCTTTGCCGCTCAATCCGAACCTCTACAAAACGGGTCTGTTCGGGCGACCGCAGGTCATACACTACGCAATGAACCTGCTCGTCTGCTATGCGCACTCTTGCCCGGAGGTGCACCGCACACTGTGGACCATAGACGCCAACTCGCACTGGTTGCAGCGTCTCATACTCGACGACCCAGAACCGGCGGTACGGCGGGAGGCCTGCGCGGCGCTCTATCGCCTGTGTTTGGGCAACTCGCAAACGTACTTCGAACTGATGGCACCGCTGCTGTCGAAGTTAGTGGCGCTTCTGCCGGTGGCAGAAAACATGAAGCCACAGAGCCTGCTGGGCGGTGGCCCGTCGACCGTTGCCGGTATCTACGCCGCGCTGCTTTCATCCGGAGATGAGGGCAAGGAACCGTACGGTCCAGCTTGTAGGGACTACTTTTGGCTGCTGTGTCGCCTGGTCGAATCGCTGTCGCCGCAGCCATTGAAGGCAGGCATTATGGCCGATGGTGGTGGCATGCAGCAGATGAACGCGATCGGGTTGGACGCGATGTGCCAGCAGGTGGCCCGTAGTGTTCTGCATCGGGATCATCTGGAAAGTCGGCACGGCAGCCCGGACGATGGGCTTTTCGGGCTACTCAACCTGATGGCCAACTTGCTGAAGTTTGACCCACCGTTCAAGTTCAGTCTCGCCGGCCAGGACTTTATGGTCAGCGTGTTCAGTTGCCTGTTCGAGCTACCGTCGCCGGAGGACCGCGAGAAACCCAAGTGCAAAAGCCACAATGCCCGGGCGGCCGCTTACGATTTGTTGGTCGAAATGTGTCACAACGCACCGAAAAACTACCTGCTGCTCCACGGCAAGCTGATGCAGCAGCACCGAGCGGGCCCTCATTCGCCCTACCCGTGGGACTACTGGCCCCAGGACGAGGGGCGCTCCGAGTGCGGTTACGTAGGACTCACGAACCTAGGGGCGACTTGCTACATGGCCTCCTGCATTCAGCATCTCTTCATGACCCCACAAACCCGGGACGCCATTTTGGCCATCGCGACCGATGCCCCGCAAAAGCATAAGGCCACCCTGTACGAGCTGCAACGCATGTTCGCGTACCTGATGGAGTCGGAACGGAAGGCGTACTGTCCGCGCTCGTTCTGTCGTGTCTACCAGATGGACCATCAGCCGCTGAACACGGGCGAACAGAAGGATATGGCCGAATTTTTCATCGATCTCGTCTCGAAGCTCGAGGAAATGACGCCGGAGTTGAAAAACCTCGTCAAGCGCATCTTTTGCGGTGTCATCAGCAATAATGTTGTGTCCTTAGTGAGTTTTGTTTGTTTAGGAGCGAAAGCGAAACCCAGCCCGACGCCCGGAGCGCGAACTGCGCCGGTCGCCTGCTGCTGCTTCGCACCTCCTATTGCCATTTTCGTGTATTTCATTGTTCTTTTGCCCCGCGTGTGTTTTTCGTTCGCAGGATTGTGGCCACGTGAGCAGAACGTTGGAGGAGTTCTACACCGTCCGGTGCCAGGTGGCGGATATGCGCAATCTGCACGAATCGCTCGACGAGGTGACGGTAAAGGACACGCTCGAGGGCGACAACATGTATACGTGCTCACAGTGCGGCAAGAAGGTACGGGCGGAGAAGCGCGCCTGCTTCAAGAAGCTGCCGCAAATCCTCTGCTTCAACACGATGCGCTACACCTTCAACATGGTCACGATGCTGAAGGAGAAGGTGAACACACACTTCTCCTTTCCGATGCGGCTGGACATGTCGGGGTACGTGGAGAAAACGCTCATGCCACAGCACTACCAGGAGGAGAAGCGCAAGTCGCAGATGCGGCGCTCACACTCGCGCAACGTTAGCGAATCGTCGACGACGGAGGTAGCGATGGGCAGTAGCAGCAGTAGCAGCAGCAGCACGACGATGCCAGGAAACGATGATAGTAGCAGCAGCACCGGTAGTAGCAACGGCAACCCGACGGGCGGTGCAGGTGACAGAAAGCAGCCGCATGATGATGGCGATATGGCGAAGAGTGGAAGCTTGGCCGAGGAAGAGAGAAGCCCCGAAAAGACAGTGAACCTCAACGAAAACGGGTCCTCTAGTAACGATGGAAGCAACGATCTGCAGCGCCAACAGCAGACGATGGACGAGGAAGACTCGGAAGATTTCAACGAACACTACGAGTACGATCTGGTCGGGGTCACTGTGCACACCGGCAACGCCGACGGTGGCCACTACTACAGTTTCATCAAAGAGCGCAACGAGGACGGCGATCCGAACCACCAGGAGCGCTGGTTCCTGTTCAACGATGCCGAAGTGAAGCTGTTCGATCCGTCGCAAATTGCTGCCGAGTGTTTCGGTGGCGAAATGACGGTAAGTGTACAGTCTGTCGGGTCCCGAGTAACGTCCTAGTACGCAAAGTAACACACGGTTTGTGGTCCGTTATGTACTATTTTGCAGAGTAAAACGTATGATTCGGTGACGGAAAAGTATCTAGATTTTAGCTTCGAAAAAACAAACTCCGCGTACATGCTGTTCTACGAGTGGCGCTCGAACAAGGGTAAGAATGTGCAGCGCGATCAAGTGGATCAACAACTGCCTGCGGCCGAGAAACGATCCAACGCTCTCCACCCGGCACCTGTCGTCTTCGATAGTAGCGGGTCGCAACAGTCACGAACCGCCGCTACTTTGCCATCAGCGAAAAGCACTTCCATCGGCACATCCAACACAAGCAGCCCCACCATTACCGCTTTGTCTTCTACCACCAAGAGTTCCGCTACCGTTGCCCTCGCAGCTAGCAGGGGGGCGTCGGACGAGGTGATTAAGAAGCAGCGAGGTGCTGCGAAGCCGTCATCGGCTTCGCTGATGGATGTGCCATCGGTTGTTGCACCATGCGGTTCGGCACAAAGTGTTGCTAAAGAAGAAGGTCCATCGACATCGACATCAACATCAACGTCATCGTCGTCGTCGTCGTCGAGCGCTTCGGTAACAATGGCACCCAATTTGGCCGATGAGAAAGTGCTCCAAGACACGGCGAAGCTGACTTCCAGCTCAGCGACAACCTTGCCGTCGGTGTCGCGGCCAGAAGCATTAAAGCCCGAAACGAGTAGCGTACGTGAACAAGAGACTGAACAAAATCAACAACCTAGTGAACTAGCTAAGCAAAAACATACTAATCTAAGTAAATGTGATATAGATAATAAGAACGCTACTAGCACTGCTAGGAAACCTCCATCACACCCGTCATCGTTAGCCACGGTGACCGTAAGTCCCGTCCCGTCGATAGCATCGATCGCGAGCACCGCCTCACTTTCGCCGGCCTCGACCGCTTCGACCGCGTCGGCTGCCTCGAGCTGCGCTGCTCCGTCTATCGCTGCACTACACCCGCTGGTCGTTCCCGCGATATCGCCGGCATCGTCATCGACGCCCGCGTGTATGGGTGCACTCGGGACGGTGCCGGTCATGGGCTTCCCGGGCGCAGCATCATCGCCTGCAGCCGCCATGCTTCACGGTGAGCCGGCACCTTCCAGCTACTCGTCGATATCGTCGCTATCAGCACTGACGGCCACCGTGGGTGGAAACATTGGTCTACCGATGGCTGCCGTCGTTGGACAAACGGCAGGGCCCGCGTCACTGCACACTTCACCCCACGTGGTTGTACTGCAGTCATCGTCACCAGGCTGCTCGAGTGGCACGGCCGTCAGCGGTAGTAGTAATAGCGGGAGCGGAGGTTCGCTCGTTGTCAATCGAATCAGTACGACTAATAAACGGCTCCGGCGCAGACCACTTTCGAAGGAGCTCGAAGAATGGATATGGCAGGACAATCGCCACTTTCTGCAGGACCGCAACATATTCGAACACACCTACTTCAAGTGAGTTCATCACCGTTGTTTGTAGTCGAAAAATGTACTTAACGTTCTTTTTTTGTTCCAGCTTCATGTGGCAAGTGTGTGGCCACATACCTCAAAGTTTGCTCGCACTCCCCGACATAACGTGCATCGCTGCGCAACTGTCTGTGTCGTTTTTCATCGAAACGTTCATTCACGCAAAAGAAAAGGTAGGCCGGCCATGGCGGTTCGTGCGTGGCGTTCCTGTGTCGCTCATTGTTTTCTGTTTCTTCTGTCCACCGCACAGCCAACGATGGTGCTGTGGGTCGAGCTGCTCACGAAGCAATTCAACGCGAGTCAGGAAGCGTGCGAATGGTTTCTCAGCCACATGTCCGCTGAGCCGTGGTGGCCAGTTCAAGTGCTGATACAGTGTCCAAACCAAATGGTGCGTCAAATGTTTCAGCGGCTCGTGATCCATGTCATTCAGCGTTTGCGGTAAGTAGCGGTGAAGCGCTTAGAACTATAAACACCGACCATGACGCACTCTGCTTGCTCTCCGTTAGGCAAACCCACTGCACTCTCTATCTGAAGGCGGAAACGGATGTAGATGGCAACGAAATCATTGGCAGTGTGTCGTGCGTTACACGCTTCATCAAATCGCTCATCATGCTGATGGAGCACGGCGCCAAGGCGCACTCCAGGCATCTGTCGGAGTTTTTCGGGCTGTTATACGAGTTCTCTCGGATGGGCGAAGAGGAGGCGGTCTTTCTGCTACGCATTAACGTCATACGCAGTGTGGCCGATTTTTATCTCGGTCACAAGGGGCAGGAATGTGTGAGTATTTGTTGCGGACGAATACAGTCCCGTCATTAAATAGACTGTCAGGTCAGGTCTTTCGAAAAAGTATAATTCCATCAAACAAATGGCAGCAGGCAGCATGAAATCGTCCGTAGGGCAGCAAGTTGTTTCATTTGTTTGTAAATTCCCATAAACTGGGACAACCATGTTAGCCGTAGTAACCATAGCAACCATAGTATTTGAGCAGTGCGAATGACGTTTAACGTTTCAACATACGTTTCAGATCGACGCCAGTTCGGATAACGAGGAAAACTCTTCTGATGAAACGCTAGCCGTGGATAAGTCGAGACCGGCGTCGTTGGACAAGATGATCGCGCTCGTCGCCTCGCTCGTAGAGCGTTCACGTGGTCCTGACCTACGCTTGCACCTTTCCGCTCGTGACTACAACGCCATTGCCGGTGGCAAAGGGTTCCCGTTTCTCTACCAGCAGATCAAGGACAACATTAACCCGCACCAAACCCGCCATCTAATTCACGCACTGTGCCGCTGTGACGAACGGTTGGCCAGTCAGATCATAGCAATGCTGTTTACCGCCGTTACCAAGCACACTGAACTGTGCGGACCATTTTTCAAGCTGCTAACACTGCTGACGGAATCGTCTGGCGGTCCATCCGGCTTGCCGTGCTTCTCGCAGCTCGTGCTGCAGCGCGTCTGGGATGCGGCCGAATACTGCCCCCAGTCGGCGCTCGACTGGTTGGCCGTGCAGGCGCCGCGCAATAAAATCGCTCACACCTGGATTCTGCAGTCTGCGGAGAGCTGGGTGGAAACGTTTCTGCTCGCGCACGGCAACGCACGGGTGCGCAATGCTGCTGCCCACCTGCTGGTGTCCCTAGTGCCTTCGCAAAGCTTCCGCAACAATTACCGTGCCACGTCGCACCACAAGCTCTCGATACACGTGTTCCAGCATCGGGAGATCTCCTGCGAAGCGCAGATTATACTTCACACTATTCTCAACCTGCTGCTGCTGTTGCTGCGTGCGGCCCGCAACTACACGGACATTAGCGTCCACGGAACGACCAAGCTGACCGCATATTTCAATCTGTTGACCTACTGCTTGGTGTCAAAAACAGAGAAGCTTATGGTAATTGCGTTAGCTGGCCCCCTTTCCAATGTCGTTAGAGGAAGTTGCCGAGATATTTATGCCCTGTTTGTTGTTTGCTTTCAGGTGGGACCACATCTACGGGTGCTCTGGGAACTGTTTCACCCGCGGCTTTCTGAGCCTGCGGTACCCGCCCATCACAACAAGCAAGCTTTGCTAGCGTTCTGGTACCAAGCAACGCAGGACTGCCCAGAAAATGCCAGCCTCGTCGCGAACTGTCCAGACATTACGAGGAACATCGCATTTAATTACATTCTGTAAGATTGCGTTTTTGTGGTAAATTCGAGCTATACATACTATTTAGTGTAACCGTATGAAAATTAGGCGATACAAAATGCTAGTTGGCCATTGCTGCAACTGTAGCAATCGCCATTCCGGGTTCAAAGCTACCCGAAAGGGGCGAGGACATCGAAGAGCTAAGCCCGGCTGAATTCTTATCAGTGTTTTCCCTCTCGCACTTCTTTCAGAGCGGACCATGACGATACGGAAATAGTAACGTACAATCGGGCGATGCTGCCGGTTTACTATGGTCTGCTACGGATGTGCTGCCAGCAAAGTCGCCTGTTGACCCGTCAACTGGCCGCTCACCAAAACTTGCAGTGGGCGTTCAAGAACATTACGCCCCACCCGACGCAGTATCCATTGGCGGTGGATGAGCTGTTCCGGCTGATGAACCTCTTCGCTCAGCGGCAACCGGACGCAACCGAAGCCGAGCAGCGCGAAGTAACAATGTTTCGCCGGACCACGCTGACCGCCTACCTAAGCGGACTGGATGCGCGCGTTTCATGGGGAACGCTTATAGCGGCCCTACGGATGCTGGTCGACAACGACGAAGATCGGATGTACGTCGTGCTGAACGGTGGCATCACGCTTTGCTTCGACGCACTGCACACGCTGCACTCGATGTACCACGAGGCTACGGCTTGTCACGTGTTTGGCGATCTCCAGGAGCTGCTGACGGAGGTGATCCTGTTGGTGAGCACACTGCGAATCAATTGCCGCGAGCAGAAGAAACGAATGCCACCCACCCTGCTGAAGGGGTTGCCGGATGCGATCCGTCGGTTGGCAACTCTCCTGAATACGTTCAATCCACCGGAAATGCGTAATCTCGCGTTGGAGGTGCTGAAGGAGCTGGTCAAGTGTGCTCCGGCGGACATTGTCACTACGGTTTTGGTTCCGCTGCTAACCAACTGTCACGCTCCGCATGTGCACCATCTGGTGCAGCAGACAGCAAACAACACCGCGGGAGCAGCGGCCCATGTCGCCGCGTCCGTTGGCCCGTTGGGGTCGTACTTCCCGCGTCGGGGTGTCAAAGCGGCATGGCCACCGGTTTCGAAGAATACACCCCGTCCGCCGCGGCCAATGGTGCAGATGAACATTCCACAGTCACAGATCTGCGAAAAGGTGAGCTGCGCAGTCCCGTCGGGCTACTCTTTGACCGTTGGGTTTACCAACTTCTGCTCAATTTGCGGTTCGCTGCGTTTGCCATTTCAGGGATTGGATAAAGATTTCGATCTGGCGTTGGAATTGTTCTACCGTCCCTATCATGAGTTTCTTGACATTCTGTTCCGGGTGGCGGTAACGACGAACTACTTTAGCGAACCGTTCGTCCATTTATCGCTGCTGGCCGGCATCGAGGCGGTCGTGTTACACTTTAACATTTTCCCCAAGTTTTGGGTTGGCATCTACAACAATAAAACTACGCACAGGTTAGTGTTTCGGTGCCCGTACCTGCTCCCATCGCCCGTTTGTTGTCACGCCTTCCAATTGCAGATACTCGGAAATGCTGATCAAAAATCCACTGCTCATCGACTACATCGACAATGTGCTGAGGGACGAACGATTGTCGCTAAACGATCCGATTATAGCGAACCTCATCGAGATCTACTATCCGAAGGTACGGGCCCCCCACAGATTTGCGCTTTTTTCGATACTTTTTTCTACAGTTTAGTACTTTATTCCGTATGCGATGCAGATAAAGTCACGGCTCGTAGTACCCCGGCTGCTAGAGTCCATCTGTCAGCTGCTGCCGGATAAGGGCAACCTGGAGGACATTTGTGGAGACTTGCAAGCCATCCGTATCATCGGCCAGCGCACCGGAATTCCGAACAGTGTGAAAGGCCCGCTGCAACACTCATTGAACACGGTGCTGGCAAAGTTCAAGGACGAAATTTACAGTGATGGTGAGCATTACGACGTGTTTCGGGGCTATTTGGTCATTTTCTAAATTCCTGTTTGTTGTGCCGTTGGATGTAGAGGAAACGCCTCCCAAAAAACGAAAAGTCACCGTGCCACACATCACGATCCACCCGGTTGTACGGTCGGAAGGTGACAGCGAGTGTGGGGTCCCTTCATCAGCATCACAGTCTGCCGGCATGACGTCAACGGCACTCGGTGCGAAACCTTCACGATTGAAGGAACCGATTTTACCGTCGATTGAAATCACCGTGCAGTGCAACAAGCAGCTGCAACAAAGTTCCGCAAGTGACGAGATTAGTGGCCCGAGCACGATCAAACCTTCAACCGGGGCGATCGGTGACCCAATCGGTGAGGCACCGTCGTCGACCACCAGCGTCGCGTCAACCAAGGGCGTCGTAGTGAGCCCGACGGAGGGAGGCAAAAAGTGCGAACACGACATGACACCGCCGACCCCGGTGCAAAGTAAAGAGCAGTCCGGATCGGACAATAGTGATAGCAAACTGGTGCCACCAATTGAACAGCAAGGAGAAGCGTCGGTGCCGAGCGCCAAGGAGACACTCGTTACCGATGTAGCCGTTGGCCCTCTGGTTCCCTCTGGTGCCGCTGCGGACCAGCAGCAGAAGCAGCAAAAACAGCAGCAACATTATTTGCGAAACTTGGTGAAAGACATCGAAAGTCATATCGAACTCATTTTCGAGTGCTTGGATGATGAGGACGAACACAATGCTGTCGGGCGGGAAGCTGAAAAGACGTGCAACCAGCGGGGCGACGATGACAGGGAAAGCTCAGTCGCCTGCTTGGATCAACCGCTTTTGGCAAAAATCAAAACTGCTTCATCTCCTGCCATCCTCGATCAGCAACCCATGTCCAGCGAAAAGGTTGTTTCACCGGCCGAGAGCAGCGGGGTCCGCGAGCAATCCGGAACCGTCGGTCAAAGTTGGCTCTCAACCAGCAACGAAGACCAACAGTGCGGAAGTCCGAAAAAGATGAAAAAACTACCTTCGACAAACGAGCCAGTTGCTAAGAAGAACGAAGCAGAAAAAGGCGACGCTGATGGCGGCGGTGGCAGTGCTGTCGAGGAACCATCAGCAGCAGACGGCGGCGATTGTCGTGCGGTGTATGCGTTGCATGAGCAGCAACCGCAGACTGAAGCAACCGCTGCTATCGAAGGAAACCCCTAGAGTGACGAAAAACAAAGCCAGGTTCTTTGATACTGATGTTATCATCCCTAGATAACATCATTAGGCGTTGGGTTTTTGGTAACGGGAGTCGCTTTTGCGGATAGGCAACACAGATTTGTTTCAAAAACGAATTATTCATACAGACACAGTAGTATAGGCAGGCGACATTTTAACCCATTTTCTTCTTTCTCCCGTCTAATAATATGCTTTTCCGTCGTGACGGCCAACGAAATAATTTCTCTACCACCGTGATTAATTTCTATTATCGTCATTATTAATATTATTATCATTACCATCATCTTAATATAATATTGTTTTTTTTGCGTACGTAGATTATACTTACCAAGTAAGGGGCCGCAGGGAGCGGGGGGAGGGGGGTTGATCAACATCAATCACATCACTCTTAAGCACGCTCACAACCTCTTGTGGAGCTTCTCTCCCGATGTGATATATAAGCAAACGTGCAGCGTGCGTGCGCATCCTTGAATAGGACGTTCTTTAAATGCGGAACATGGCCCTTGAAGCGAGAGAGTAAGAAATTTACCTAACCGCACCTTAATGTAATGGCGCTGGCCAAACTGCGGCGTTTAGGAACACAGCATTAGACGGATTGTTCCGAATCCGTGGATGCGAGTGTCGTCTGGGATCTGACAGACAAAAGCAACGATCGATGATCGATACTGCTGAGAGGGAAACATGAAAGAGACAGAGAGGGAGAGAGAAGAAAGGAACCACCTTTTTCTTTTTCCGGAAGTGGCGGAAAATGGCAAGAGTGGTGATTTGGATGTAGCTGTAAGGATTAGTTGATGCCATTTCAGCTTTATCAAACAATCGTTTTCTTTCTCTCTATCTCTCTCACTCTCTCTCCCTTTCTCTCTGACTTCTTTTCTCTCTTCCATTCATACATTTGCTATTTGATGAACAATCCTGATGAAGCGGCTAAAGATAGCGGATCGTCGACAATGGAAGCACACGCTGCGTCTATTGGTGGTTCGAAGGGTAGCTGAAGCAGGATCAAATACAGAGAAGAGATATCATATTTATTAAACTAGCTAGTCTAAACACTTCCTTATTGTTCTTACTATGCGTACGCGGAACTTATTATTTTTCATTATAAAATTACAAATTCGTCATTGTAAGTCGACGGGACAGTTCTTATCAGTGCGTCTAATTCAATCAACCGTATCCGAAAGCAGTTGTTTCAGCATCACAACGCAGTGACGCCATAGAGTAAATCAAGTTTGTAATACCTATTGAAAAAGAGAATGAAATCACTATAATTTGCCACGAACTAGCCCCCGAACGTCAAAACCAAACCTCACGTAGATCGTGGTTCGACACATCATTTATGCCTTCTCCTTACTGTCTGGCTACCATTTGTTTCGGGCTTCACAAAAAAAGATGCAGAGAAAAACTTGATAAACCAAACAAAAACAATTACATTCAAATATTTACCAAGTTAATTAACTGTTAACCCAATATTTGCGCGCCCTCTGTGAGTGAGTAGCACACTGAGATCCCTCCGAAGACAGGGTGGTGCTTTGTTACGATGCATCTCACCCGACTGTCACTTTTGTTTTGACATTTCTTCCTTTCCGCTCATTGCGTAAACATTGCGCACTCTTCGATCGGCGGAACCGGTGGTCCGGGATTTTCTCTAGGCGATTTGATTTTTCTACCACAAGATGACCCTGTTCCGCCCAGTTTTGTCGTTGATCCCACGATGTATGTTGCTGGCTGGCAACGTGCGCGCATTACATCGGTCGGGTGTGTGCTGCAAAGTGGAAGACCGTAAAGCAATGCTGGCTTCGCTGCCCAGCAAAGACGAAGGCACCATCGGAGAGCGGTCCATTGATATCGACACGATGATCGGTAACAACGATGCCGATAGGTAACAACAGAATACAGTTGATGCATTAGCACTCTACTGACGTATATGTTTGGCTGAACAGGAAAGTGAATCTGTTTCCCGATGCCAACACGCCGTCCACACTCTTCAACGGAGTGCCATTCAACGAGATTCCAATCTGCAATATTCGCGTGTCGCCGAACAATACGATCATCAGCATCACCGATGCCAAAGGAGTGCCACAGTTTATCCGTTCGTGTGGCATCGAAGGGTTCAAAAACACGCGCAAAGGCACCAACATTGCGGCACAGGCCACGGCCATCAGTATCAGCAACAAGGCGCTCGAGCGTGGCTACAAAACGGTTCGCGTGACGGTGCGCGGGCTGGGGCCGGGACGGATGGTAATGCTTACTTCCGCATAATGTGGATCCCTCTGTGACGATACTGATCATGCTTTTTAATTTTTCAGTCCGCCATCAAGGGCCTGGAGATGGCAGGTTTGAACATTATCTCGATCACCGACACGACGCCCGTCTCGTGGAACCCTCCGCGTCCTAGAAAACAACGGAAGCTGTAAATTTTCGTGACACGTTGGGTTGTTGCACATGTACGGCAAATATAGATCATTCTTTACGTCACCCCGTCAGCGCTCCTAACTTACGCGACGAATGTTGTGCTTTGGGTTTCACTTTATTTAAACGTACACAGTAACCCTAGGAAATATTTCTTCTAAATTCATTCCTCCCGGTGGAAGCAGGAAGATTGCATCTAACTCTTCGCAAAAACTAGTGTACCCCCTTACATGAAGTGTAAGTTAACGGGTAACTCATCGGGAACGACAATGAGCGTGGAGATTAGTCCGAGCGTGGTTCCATCGGTCTTATACACGGTATAAGACACACACCGATAGGCACCGGAGCAAGTTCGATGTCCCGCCAGTGGTTAACGTTTCACTAGGGTTTGCCGTTTGGATGGCACCCCTTGGGTATCTTCCCGCAGTAGATGTAACTTCGGGTTTTTGAAATCGGATACGCGCTACGTTCAAACAGAGAAGGCAACCAAGGCAGGGACGCGTATCGATCGAGTTTTCGATAGCGATACCGGAAAATCGTTTCGTTCGTTGTGTGTTTGTTTAGTTTACTCCGGAAGCCTCTCTCTCTCTCTCTATGCTAATGCTTTCTCCCTTACTATTGCTCCCGTTTACTTTCTTTGTATTCTACAGTAGGTTTGGTTTGCATTGGTTTTTTTTGCTGGTTCTTCTCGACTGCTATGATTGAACGGAATGTCGTCGAGGGATTTGGAAGCTCAAAAAATTGCATGTTTTCGCCCGTAACTAGGGACACGTTGTGCTGCGTTCGGGAGCCTTGGTTCTGCATGATTTGTCAGATTCATTTCTAGATCGACAGCTCGGTTAGGTGGCGCGGGAAGACGATACATTAAGAAGACGCTACATAAGGTCGATACATTAAGTGGGCGCTTAATTGCTGTCTGTCGTGTCATAATTTCGAACTGGGCGTTCGGCGAACTACCGATGCGGCCATCGCCGATTGGCAGGGTGCAATTGGCACTGTAACGGGTGGTAACGAACATTGTTCGGCAGCGGAGGTGGTCGTCGGCGAGTCGTCGCCGTTCGCGCCCGACAATCCCGCTTCTCCGTGCGATGGCATCGATGCGTTATTCGCCATCACAGCCGGCGCCGGGTTGCTGCTCGACGAAGCAGGCGAAACGATCGCCGACATGAAGCAGGTCAACCGCTTCTTTACCAGTCGCACTAACGGACAGTCATCGGTGGGTGACGAGTTGAGGGACGCTTTCCGTTTGCTTTTACTAGTACACGCTGAATCCGCCGATTTCAGGACCACCGGCAACGGCGCGACGGTCAGTGTATATTTGTTGCTTCCAGCCGAACAGCTGCGTTTATGATTCTTTTGTGCCGATTGGCGGCTGCGATCTTTCTCTTGGCTGCGTTTCGAGCGGCGACAGGAAAGTACACGACGGGTTAGCCCACATTGAAGCACCGCTCCCGGACCACCACCGCCGAGACAAACCCTGCGCGCAGGAGCCGGTGGTATCGTTGGTTGGGGTGGTGCCACTGGTGTCGACTGAGGTGATGCGACCAGCCATACGTCAGGAGGTGGTGCCCCTTCGAGTGGAACACTTTGCGGATCCAACGCCGCCCTGCTACCCGCGGCATCCTTATCACATTCCCCTTGACTAGAATCGGTATCCATGGCAAACTGTTCCTCGTCCTCCTCGCTGACTGATTCCGTTCCGCCATCTCTAGGACCTCCGCCTCCTCCTCCAGACCCACCTTCACCAGCGGCCGGTAAACCACCGGCACCACCACCACCACCGGCTCTCGAAGACGAGGGCGGAGAGGATGAAGAGTCTGGGGCGGCCGGTGAACCACCAGAGTTGTTGCGCTTCTCCTCAGCCAGGTTCAAGCTCTCCATGTAGCTGGATATGCACGATGGCGTGTAGATGACGGCAGATGCGTGTCCGCTACGGCCCGACGTCAGAGGGGTGCCCTCGTCCCACACATCCCGCACCGGATCGTACACTTCCACAATGGTCAGAAAGTCTTGCCCATCGTAACCTCCGATCGCGTACAGCCGACCGTCGAGCACGGTCAGCGAGAGAGCGCTACGTGCTATTCGCACTGGGGCGACCATCTCCCAGCACTGCTGCTCCGTGTCGTACCGCTCAACCGATGCCAGCTGCCTCGTCCCATCGAATCCACCGACCACGTAAATGTACTGGTGCAGGGCGGCGACACCCGCCCCACTGCGACCGTAGCACATCGGGGGCACCGGTGTCCAGGCGTTATTTTCCGGATGGTAACACTCTACCGACGCGAGCCGAGTCTTGCCGTCGAAGCCACCGAACGCGTACAGTAGCCGATTGACGACGGCCACTCCGACGCCCAGGCGTTTCGCTTGCATCGGTTGCACCAGTGTCCAGCGATCCGTTTCCGGATCGTAACTGGAACGGGACAAAAAAGATGGCCGTTAATGTCGTGGGTCCTCCCTACGCAACAGACCACACCTGTTGGGGAAGGCCCCCAACAGCCGCGGGGTACTTACTATTCGACCGTGTTGTGATAGTCCGAGCCCGACGAACCACCGACCGCATAGAGCAGCTCGTCCATCACCACCACACCGACACGGTTACGTGGCACGGACATTGGCGAACAGGGGCGCCACGTTTCCGTCACCGGGTTGTACCGATCGACCCAGTCCGAGTCGTACGACGAACCGGGAGAATTGTTCCGTCCACCGACCGCGTAGAAGGTGCCCTTGAGAAAGGCCGCCCCGAGCCCGGAGCGCGGAACGGTCAGCTTCGGCAGCGTCAGCCACACCTTGTCGTCCACGTTGTAGCCCTCCAGCATGTCGAGCGAGTGCTTGTAGTAGCCGCCAGCGACGAAAATCATGCGCGTCGTGTTGGGTTTGCGCTCACGAACGGCCGGTCGTTTGTGGAGTGTCAAGTCCTGAAAGATCTTGGCCAGGTACTCGCGGCAACCGGGCGCCTTTCGCAGCACCTCGCAGTTCTTCATCTGCTCCTTCAGGAAGCTGGGCGTGAGCAGCTGGCAGCGAACCGCCGAAAGGATGTGCTCCATCCTCGGATAACGATTCTCCTCGTCGTACTTGACCCACTTCAGCACCGCATCGTACACGTCCCGTTCACCCTGTACATTCAGCTCGTCCTTCCGGATCAGACATATCAGTTGGATCATAGAGAGTTGTAGGAACTCTTCCTCGCGGCAGATCTAAGCATAGGAGGAACAGGTGAGAGTCATTATGCGGCGCTAAAACAACGATGCGCGGCTCGGCACTTACTTGCGTAAAATTACGTTCGATGAACTGGTTCGCCTTTTGGCGCAGCGTCTCGCAGCCGTGTTGCTCGGCAAAGTTCGCGATACCGATCGCGTTGGTTGGGTCGAGCTGGCGCTCGAGGAACTCACAGCACGCGTCTATCACATTCGGCACCTGGAACATGGTGGCCGCCGGCAGCAACTGACAAACGGTCAGCTCGGTTACTCGGATGTGGCCGGTGTACATAAAAAACAGAATCCGGGCCATCGCCGTCGGGCAGACGCCCTGCAGCTTCACCCGTGTCATCTCGCACTCTTTCAGGCCGCCAGTGAACATGGCCTTGAAGTAGGGGCTGGCGGCGGACAGGACCACCTTGTGCGCGTCGAACGTTTCTTGTTCCACCTCCAACACCACGTCCGTCAGCATGTGATGGGACCGCATCATGAACATCATTTTGAGCACTTCGCGCGGAAAGTTCGATATGAAGAAGGTCATATCGCCGAGATCCTCCTTAGGTGCAATGCCACTGTGCAGGCCACTGGCCGCGCTGCCATCGCTGGCCAGAGAGCATCCCTCTGAGGCTGTCAGGTGAACACGTTCAACTCCGGCACCGACTAGGTTTGGTCCGCCGCTGCCGAAACAATCGGCATAGCCAGCGGAGGCCGCTTCCATGACAGACGACGTCCGATTTGCTATCCAATCCGGGGACTGTGAATAAAGAATGAGCAAATATACGTCAGACGTGATACATTATCTCTCCTTTGCCCGGTCAATCTAGTAGATTGTGCGGCCGCAGTATTTGGCATTAATCATCCACTGTTCACTCACTTCGATTTATATTTATATTTTTTTGCTGCCATCTTAGTATACTAGCTTTTACTGAACCGTCATGAATCAGCCTACTTAGGACAGAAGGCAGAGGGGATATGGAAGGGTTTGTTTGAGATGGCCGGACTGCATCGATAGCGCTTCAAGAACGGCCGGCATAAGAAGTTGGAGTAGTATCATCTTTGCGAAATAAATATTTCTTCCCTGAAAATTTCGTTTCGCCCAAAGTGTAATAACACAAAGGTTCATTAGAACCAACATGCTTACTTGGATTGACAGTGTTGGCAGTCTATTTGACATACGGTGAAAATCGATCATTGTCGTTTGGCGACGAAAAACGAAGAAGTTTTGTGCCGATTACAATCTTTTTAAAGGCAAATTAAATAAATTTATTTATAATGCATTCGTAATGTACATGAATGTATTAATCACATTATTTATCTATGGTTTTCAGCCGAATACCAATAGGCTGAAACCGAAAGCTCGAAGTCGTCTCGAGCTTCACCTATCTAGGGTCAAAGGTGAGCACTAACAGCGACATGCGACAGTGAATGCGGGTGGGAGCTAGCAGTCTACATTCGGAAGCAACTATTTCGCCCACATATCGTCAAAGCTGGAGTTGAATAGAACCTTTACTATCGCAAGTCTCATATACGCATCCGAAACATGGATTCTGCCCAAACCCTCTTAGTTGCGTCCGATAGGAAGATGCTCAGATTCATAGTTGGAACCCGTCTCTGTGAAGTGACACCTGGGAAGTCGCTACAACAGCGACCTGTACGCCCTGTACACAGATCACACTGTCGCGCGGCATATACACCTCGTCAGACTCCAATGGGGTCGCCATGTCATGAGAATGGTCGACGACGAACCAACCCGCAAGGTATCCTCAGACCGTCTAGATGAACACAGAGAGCGTGATAGGTAAGCAGGTTTCAGCCGAATTAGGCCGTACTTCAGTTCAAGCTTGGTGCGCCATCCTCCTGGGGTCTCCTATGATAATGTTTTTAACTTTTTAAATCATCGTTGTCGACCTATCTAATTTTGGGCTTCTTCGAGAAGAAGCGAGCGCCGATCGACCATGAGGTCATTCCATGAGTAATCCAACGGAAAAAAGGCCCAACACAATGAAGGTTGAGGTGGAGAGAGGAAAGTGGGCAAAACCAGAGCACAAACGTTGCTTAAAACGTAAATCATGTTCTGATGGCCTACTAGACTGGTCCTCCTTTTCATCTATCATCACGAACTTTGCATTCGCAAAGACAAGGCTTCGATGCAATTCTCAATTTTGTGTACTTTTTGTTTGAAGAAAGTGCAATTAACGAAACCGCATCCAAAAAATGTAAAAAGAGGGCCAAAGGAGAGGAAGCAAGGTAACAAATAGTTAAATTGCAGGTCGCAATTGAACAGAACTGTGTCAACAAGTGTCAACTAAGCCTTCACATTCCAGCCTTATTTCAATCGCTCCTAATATCTGCCCAACAAATGCAATTGTGTAAACAGTATCTTCGTAGATTGTCGTTTTTTGCATTTAACCACAGAACATTTTATCGGTCCATCACATCCGCTTGAGGTAATCAGGATCATGCAGTCAATAAAGTTGTCAATCGCAACAAAGAGCTACTGGTGAACCGGGGAACTACTGTTTTATTGCAGTTTTTTACATCCCTTCAAACTGTTTTTGCATTTAAGATCTCAAGCTGTGTTCGCATTTAAGATCGTGGCTTCCCATATTGACTTGTCGACACTTCTAGTTCGATTTAAGTTTTCCGCTCCTGCCCGATGTTTGCGCCGACGGCGTAACCTGAAACTCAGAACTGATGCGCGGTCGTCTCATGTTATTGCTTTCATGCCTTCTACGTAACTGTTTCACCCGGTTGTTCGAGTATGGAGTATTCTCTTTAAATACCGCTTACCAGCTTCGACGTTCATTTCACCAGTTATGATTAGTGTTAGTGTTATTTCTACGTTCTGAGGTAGGCTGTCAATTGTCAATTAGGCTACGTTGCCAGTTGAACGTTTTTATAATGATAAATAAATAATTACTTCCGATATTAGAACAGTTCAACCACCTTCAGGGGCCATCGTCATCGATTTAAGGTTTGTGACGATTCTTCTCGGCTGCATTCTGGCGTCCATTCGCATCCCTCCATGAACCAGAGGGCTCGCGTAGTCAGCACCAAAGCTCTCGCTAGAAACGGGAGTGCTAAACAGGATGTATTAAAAGAGTAACGTGGTTTCTTTTTTTCGCTCTTATCAGCAGCTTCTACCACAGGCGATGGGTGCGTTTGAGCCAAACTCGGTACCGGAGCGGAAGGTCACCGTCGACGAGGAACGCAGATGGTGGCAACGAACGGCTCAGAGAGCTTAAATCGTGCGTTGTCATCGTGCGATGTGTATCGTGTGACGTACAGTCGGGGTCTTTTGTTTGCTCTACCGTAGGACACCCCTATTTCCGCGCCTGCTGCGCTTTTGTCGCACTTCCAAGGGGATCCACTATCAGTTTCCATCACAGATTGGTCTCACCGGTGCACCGGAGTTTCACCGAGACCCTTTCGTGATCGTTTTGCTTGCTCGCAAAAGTCACTTTCGATGCAAGCCAATATGAAAATGTGCCCGTTGTTCTGCGCGATTCAGTCACTAATCAGCTAATGTTAGGTTACTGTTGCTCACTCACAACACAACAAAGATCGTGTTTTCTACTTCACATTCATTCGTTGACTTGTTCATTCCGAAACGGAGCTGCAGATAATAATTTCCGTGGATGGCGTTCGATTTTTTGTTTTCTCTCGGCCACAAAAACAGTACGCACGACGAGATAGTATGCGCGATGTGAAACGCGCAAACGTAATCAAACACTGCTCCTTCCTCAAGTCCTTGAGCCGCGGCCTTGAACTGGGCGCGGCAGCGAATGGTGGATCAAGCGCAGTTCCTCACGGCCACAGCTCTGCCGCGTTCAATGGCTCCATTTTCTAATCAACGGATCCATCGATCGATCGACCGTTCGATCGACGTCGATTCTTCCTGTGCGTCTCCTATTCTCCCTCGCTCTTTCTCTCTCTTTGGGTTTCTGGTCATGTGTCTTTTATTGCTACGTGCTTTAATCGCTTATCGCTGCAACAACGTTACCTTGTAACAAATTCTTAACACAGTTCATCATCGCTGCTGCTGGGTACGCCTGCATTCGCCTCCACACCCCGAGCATAGTCGCTAGTTTCGCTCATTATTTGAACGCTCCTTTTTTTTTGGTGCTATCGCCACAGTCTCATCAACCCCGGCGATAACCCGATAACTATCGAGATAGGGTGTTACGGTGACGAAATCTGTTTGCGCCGCGATTCGCCCGACTGTTTTGCTCCGGACAACGGCAGCAGAGCGATGCTACGTGCAATCGAAGAATGAGCGTGTTTCCCCGAAATGATTCAGTTTTTTACACCCTATCAGTGCCCATAACAACACACTCGACGCGAACCATCGGGCGAACTGACAGAGAGTGCCTTACTTGAAGCGAACGCTGCAGGACCGCTAATCGAGCCACCAAAATCGCCCACCGATACCCAGCTACGAGACGGTTCGTCTGCCTCTAGTTTTGCATAATGCCCTCATGACCTGATATCATGTTTTTTAATCTCCGCTGATATCTGCGGTAATATTTTAAACGTACTGCCACGGGCTAAGTGCAACTTCTTGCATCGACAAATTTCAGTGTCGACCAACATTTGTTTCAACAGGAGCGATGGTGTGACCTTTTAACCACTACGACAGATAGGTGACATCGCCATTTCACTGTATAATTTTGAGTCCTCGCGCTCATTCATGTTCTTCATTTACAAACTCAACAGAAGGATGCAGCGTGTGCCAATCGAAGCCAGTAGGAGCCGGCGGATCATTTCCCACACGTGCAACGTGCAAACAAAACACCACAAACGGCCAGTTATCTGAACCCACTCACCGGCCAGGCAGATGGCGCCGAAACGATCACCTGGCGCCTTACGATCGGATCTGGCCAGCGTTCGCAGCACATTCGGGCACACCTGCTACTTTGTCGGCAGTCGAAATCAGTCGAGGCACGTCCAGGAAAAGGATTGTTTGACAAATGCTTGTAGCGATCAACCTGGTTTGTGTGAATTGGTTGATTACCGTGCGCGGTCCGTACCGTTTCCTGTGAAGTTTCGCATTACACTGGAACTCAATCTGACCCCTCCACCGTTACATTATGCTATCTACCGAGAGCGGTAGTGCTGCGGCGAGAAGTTTATCAGTCGCACATTTCTGCAATGAACGAACTTTGCTTATCACGGTCGCAGGGCACACAGTGTGCGATAATGTTAGATACAAAGGCGATAAAAAATGATAGCATCATCATTAGATTTAGGTTTTAAGTACCTTCTCATGGTGGTGATAGATCGCCCGCCGACCAGATGTCATTTCTATAGATCACTCCAATTAGTTCGGAGCAGAAAAAGAGGGTAGCTTTCAACTGCAATTACGGGTTGTTTGGACTGTTTGGACTGTGTTGAAAACAAGATTCATTTTTATCGGTTTCCCAACACTTCGGGACACTGTTGGATTCGGTTGACGTTTATTACTAGAAACATTTTTCAGATGCATTTAGAAAGACCGCATAAGCAATCGGCAATAGAAATACAGAAAAGCTTCGAAGGGCAGCGCGAGCAGCATGTTTTAAGTGGTCTCAAACTGACGCTCTTATCTGTGAATTATCATGCGTAAAGGCATGCGTTGTACTGAGAATTAACATTCACTTCCTTCATTGACGACACTTTTTTAGTTGAGTACCGAGTACTGAGCGTTTTTGTGTTTGTAGTTATGTTTTCGCATGTGTGCCTTCGTGTGCCTTATCCTCCCAATTGGTGCAAGTCATGCTGAATCGAGCTTCTTGGTCAACAAGCGAGCGACGGCCAATCGCAACAACAGACCAACAGCCCCACTCTGTCGTACATTTATCCAACGCGACAGGCGCGTTTAACACGAGGATCTTCAGTCCGTCCATCAGGAAGTGTCGAACATTGATAGTTGGTGAAGCGATGGTTGTCACTGTATTATTATATCAGTTCACTTTTAGTTTTTTATGCAAATATATCAAGACTAACCATTGAAAGCAGAACATCGGAAGGAGTACGAGTTCATTGCGTTTTTGTTTTGTTTTCACTATTCTTCAACAACAAATGGATATAACATTTGGCTCCAAATGTTCACCGCCAAAGGAATGTATGTAAACTATGTAAGTTTGTTTAGTACTAAAACACAATCACACAGATATTCTGCAAAGAGTTTATGTTGTGTTCTTATGTGCTACGAAAAACTGCGTGGAAAAGTGCCGATACAATAGTAGAGGCAAGAAAGCGAGAAAAAGGATAAATTTTGTACGAGCGAGCTAGGAACACTGTTGGTGGTAGTGTATGGCGTAATAATTTGCCGATTATCTTGGATCCTAAAAATAGGCCACTGTAGTACCAAGTGCGACCAAGTCACACTCGAGCCAGACGGTAGGTTGGGTTGTTTTTTTTTCATAAAAATGTGTAAACATTTCCCAATGAGCGTGAATTCTTCTCAACAACGCAACAAAGTAAAAGTAAGATTTTCTTGTAACAACAAAGTAGCAGTTTATAATGTGGGCGCATTTACGTAGGGAACAACGACAAGATCGACGGCGATCCATGAAACGGGACGACGTTTCGGTACCATACACAACGTTTGTGCAAAAAAAGCCAGTCACATCTCAAATCTGTTAATTTATAATTTGTTGGGGGAAAATTGCTTCTTCATGTGAAATAATTAGTACTGATTGTACTTGTTGTTTTGTCAAATGTTTCTCGAGCAATTTTCTTTTACGCCAATTCAATGAAATTGTGTCTTATGTGTTGATAATTTCATCCAAATGTTTCTTCAACGCCGAGGCATCGATCTTCGCAAGTATTGTTAGTAGAGAAAATAGAAGAATTTAATGGACGAAAGAAAGATAGCCAGAAACACAGTAGACAACATTTCTTGACAAAGGCAAAGGTTTGCCATTTCCTACAACACGAATTCTCTACGACAAGAATCTCTGACGGTGCTCAGATTGTGAGGCTCGCCTTATGCTTGCGTATTGAGCAATTAGTTTAGAACTACAAAGCGGAAAATTGTATCGAATAAAGTCGAATTTAATTCGCCTGATAAAATAGCTAAAGTGTAGTTTCGGTTCCGCACAGATTCGCCGAAAATTGTTCGGAAAGGTGTCAAATACTTCAAGAAATCAAATACAAACGGAACAACAAAATATACATTTTTTTTTTAAATTAGAACTTCAACTCTATGCTTTGCGAGCACAAGTAAAAGAAAGGACGCCGTTGTGGGCATAAATAATAAAGTAACAATAGACAGAAGTTCAACATTTCAAATTATAAGTCGATTATCGACAACAACAGCTGAGCGAAAGCTAAAATCCAGGCTGAGATGCACACTACCAAAAGCACCCTCGCACCGTCAACTATCCGCGAACACTGCACACACCAGCAACACTTTGGTGTCGGAACCGCTCGCTCGCTCAATCGGTTTAGCCGAGGACCCGTCAACAGCAGCATAGGCGCGATGGATGCGTAAATGGTGGTGGCGGCTGATTTTGTGGTAAGTTTTGCTGAATCACGCTGATCGATCGCGCACTCAACGGCGTAAGCGAACGGCGGTACAACGCGGCTCAGGTTAACAGTCGCAGCACATTGCTAGAAAAGACAGCTGAGCTGAGCTCCAGTCAGATGCAAAATTTAAGTCATGTGCTCGGATGATCTTTATTGGAAACTGCACGTGCACGATCAGTGGTGTGCGCGATGTGACTTCAAGAAAGTTTGCCTTTCACATCCGCGTTGTGAGCAGTTCGAGTAATCAAACTGTTCATTTTTCGTGCCAACTTCTACCAAAGATAAGATAACGTAATAGGCAGAGAACTAAGTATCGAATGCTTGATGATTTTAGGATGTCAGAACGGATACTGCCGCAACAGCGTTAGCTTTTCCACTTTAGTGCTCGAAAAAAAAACATTGTAAGCTTTACTCCTATTAAAATAGCGATGAATGCTTTCGTAAGGATCCCATTCGATGCTATCATCTTGTGGAGACCGTGATCTACACGTGATCGCGACCTGCACGTGATCACGATAACGACCGCACTGTGCGTACGTGTGAATCCCGGAACATCCCCCGGGCAGCAGAAAACCACAGCGATACTTTTCTGCCACCTACTCGCAAGAACGATAACCGAAATTTAAACTGTACACCATTGCGGCAGCAACCGCTTTTCGCACACGACTACATTTATAAGAGCTAATCGTGCTGATTCATTGCTTAGCTACGTAAACTAGAGATGAAGTTCCGAGCTTGACGATTAATAACAGCGGCGTAATCTGCAGGGCGAAGCACATTTTCCGTACAACAACCATACGGCTATCTACGGGCGCTCCTAGTATACGTAGTAATATTTAACCGGATGGTCTCTGCCGTTCGCAATCGCATTCCATAGCACGAAGCGACAGCAGTGGCGCTCCGTCTTTTGTTGCACGACGGCGTTTGTTTACAATAACAGGTGGGAAGTTTGTGGACAATGAACGAAAGACAAACCGTTGTTGGATGACGTTGCGAGAAACGGAATTGAACCACTTTATTTTCATCATTTACATAACCCAAGAGTAGTTCGACTCTCAGAGAAAGCATTGTGTGTGTTACAAACGGCAGTGACTTTCTGGTCTTCAGAGCGCGAACGAACGTAATGTTCCTTCGCACAGCAACAGTCGTCGCTGTTGCGGTTGTGACGACCCCGTGCAATCAACTGTTTCGTCCGCCCGCGGGTTGTTGGGTTTACTTACGGAGCAAGCTTGTGTATCTGACGTGCGAACAATTACGCACCGCGTGTGCCCGCCTTGAAGCTGAGGAGCAAAAGAACTACGCACACAGCACTAGCAGACTTTCCGCCAAGCCAGGAGATGATGGGCACTACTTAGTCGGATCGACTACAGATTGCCTGTCCGAACCGTGCTTACTGGCAATCGCGCACTTGGCAGCCGATTCAAAGTGCAATATCACCATCAATTCCGCAATCGATTCTGGTCACTTTTGCTTTTGCCACCATCTCACTTCCTCCGTTTCCAGCCTGCTACCATCGACATCGCGCACATTAACTTTCACGCACGTTGTTGCACAATAACACAAACACGTTACACCCTATCACTAGCCGCGGGACACACCAACCCGCGCAGGGAACAGTGCTACAAACTTACACGAACTTGTGCCACAATATGCAGACGAAAACCTTATTTACAACATCTACCAGGAACGAAAACTCCAAACTGATTGCTCAAGCTCGTCGCGCAACTGACAGCGGACAGTGCAAGCGAGACAGCAAGAACATGACAAGTTTACGAAGAAACGTCAAGAAAAATGTAACGCCAAGTAACGGTACAATCGATTCGTACGATACAATTAAATAGTATTGAATACTGAATACTGAAATGTAGGATTTATTTTACAAATTTGTTTCTCTATTTAGTTTTCTGCGTCAAAAGAGGTACGAAGATGCAGATCGTAAACTTGTTTTGAAAAATTGGAGAATTTATAGCAAACAGTATTTTTGACGCTGTCGCGCTTTGACATTATAGCAAACATCATTCGCGCTACAACGGCTTTCACAACGAATGCAGAACTCTCCGACCATCGCCATTCAGCGTCAGCGATCCTATGCCGCGTAAAAATGACCGTAACGTTAAGAAAAAGTGTCGGAAGTAGGAAAACGGCTTACTGCCTGTTTCCCAGGTGTTTCTGGTGTTGGAAGTACTCGCCCTTTTTGTTCCTCATTGGTGCGTCGGACGCGACCGAGTATTTTAAAAGTTTCATAGAGGTACGTAGTCATGTTCCGCTCTACCCGTTCGCAGTCCTGCATTCGATTCCTCGCTAACTACGATGGCTTACCCTTGCAGGGCGACCTCTTTCTTGTATGTGCAGTGTGCTTGCCGAGTCCAAGCAAGCTCGGCAACACTTCAAGTCAAATCTTTCCTCAGCGGAGCCTTCTGAGGAATGAAGAATTTGTTGCTCTCTTCGAAGGGTTCGAATTTGAAGACCCCTACTTCCACCCATATGCTGCGTTAGATGTGCTCATACTCACCGAGGAAACCAGGATCAAAGCAAGTCACCGCCCTTTCATCCGTAAGCCTCTTCCCAAGCAGGCGAAACTACAAAAGTTGCTCAATGCGGTTCCACCGGTCCACCGTATGACGTTCTGCGAATACCCTGGCGAGCTGCAGTTGTCGAAATATCTTGCACAGAAATATGACGAAATTGCCGAATGGTACAATCGTCAAGACAATTTGTCTTTTCTGCACGATAATTTCGATGTCATGACCGAACGTACCCCAATGCACGAAAGGCGTTCAGCAGGATCGCAGTCACGTACTGCAAGTGCTAGACAATTGACAGGTTTTGCCGCCGCCGAGGAAGAACATCGATTTGCTGAAGATTCTCTTGTGGCACGCCAATCCGAGCGCAGTACTTCAGAATCAAACTCAGATGTAATAAGTTCTCAATCGATTGAGTTATCGAGTCAAGAGATTCAGAATCCAAGTACGGAATCGATCAACATAAGCTCTCAATCGCTCGATGTGAGAAGGGAATTGCTGACCATACCGTTGTCCGAGAGCCTGGGACTTGAGAGCCAAGATTCGCAACAACCCGGCCCCAGTGGATTGCAACAACAACACCGTGGAAGCGACATTGAAATGTTAATTGACGATAGCAGCAGTGATTCACAGCTATCTTCAATTACCACTCTGGGAGTAGGCACTAGAAGGAGCACATCTCGGAATCGATCCCCGCAACAGCAGGAGCAGCCTATAAGCGCCGCAGCTAAACGCCGTCGTATTCTACGTAAGTAAGAAAATACTCAACTTGCATGTAAATGTTCCGCTAAATGTTTTCGTCTGTCTACACGATAGCTATGAACCCGTCGCCAAACGATGTTACGGAGTTGAGAAGAGGAAATCACAGAATGCCTCGCTTGCCAGGAGGATAACTTACTGTCGGGTCTGCTGACTCAAGTTTACGTTTACCTATAGATAGCAAAACTAATAATTTAAAAAACTGTTCATAATTGTGGAAACTGCATTTTATGTAAGATTATACTACCGAGACTTCGAGGAAATCGTTCAAAGCCACGAGAATACCAACCAATGCTGATACCCGGTTAGGCCAGGTGAATAGAACTAACGACACGAGTGAAACGATTCTCTTTTAAAATTTCAGTAAAATACACAAAATTATAAATTAAAATAAAACAACAAAAACTTCATTTAAATGTCTTTTTGGTGATACATGTAACTCTTTTCTCTACCCATTTCTCGACTACTTCCACGCCTGCTTGACAATTTTCTTTGAAGCAAGCTGCTTTACGACACACGAAGTGGTGGTCAACACTATCAGTACAATTGTGATGAGGAAGTAGTCAAAGTCTTCCTTCAGCAGATCGAACGTTTTCGATGGGGAGACACGCGTCACAAACAAATCGAGGCCGTGCACCAACACCAGACACGTGCTCTCCAGCCCGGATGGTGCCGTGTGCATCCCACGAATATTGGCCACCGTCTGGTTGTAGTTGATCAATATTTCGTGGGGCAAAGGCAACTCTGGCATGTACGGTATAATACCTTCCTCGCGTGCTTTTTCGGGTGAAGTGACCGGCCGGCGGGGGTCGAGCAGTGCCCAGGACATCTCGGCAACAGCACCCGTCGATAGACCGATCAGAATGTGTTTGCTGGTAATGCCTTTTTCGGTGATCGTTTCCTTTAACGAGGCGACGGCCATTGGCAGAATGTACGATTGGCGCTCCACCATCGGCAGAGGCGGTGCGTCGAGTGAGCTCCAAACCGTGCTATTTGTCTGCGTTTTACCTTCATACAGCTCGATTGATGCTAGGTAAGGAACAGGAAAACAATAGCTCAGAAAAAACGGCGAAAGAAATAGTTCTTAAATTGACTAGAGGGTGACGCTGACATTTCGGGAATAGGCATCACTCTAGAATGATAACGGATTGACGAGGGATACTTACTGATTTCCGTACGACGAGCCTTATCATTGTAATAGGAGTATACGAGCCAGTTCTCCGAATGGACCATGTGCAGTGGAGGTCGGACGCGTTTGTGCGACATCGAGAACACAATCGAACCCGATACCACATCCACCAAATGCACGTTCATGATGACTGGTTACCATTAAAAAACCAAGAAAACGACATTAATGAATGTTTCGTATCAACGGGATTGGCATGACCATTCGACCTACATCTGTGAATACTGTCCAATCCGTGAGTCGCGACCGCGACTAAGTTGGGGTTGATGTACTTGTACAGCACCGACCGGTCGGCCATGACGCGCCCTTGCGAATGAACGTGCTCAATAGGGCTTTTGCCTTCGCAGGCAACTATCTGTTGGCGCTTACTGCCACCGCTTAGATCGATCTGCCACGAAGGAGTGGTGATCAGTTCCCCTTTCGACGATCCTGGTGCCTCCCGGTATTGTACGAGAAAGCCGCTCATTTGTGCCGTTCTGTGGTGGGCTGTAAACAGGTGGAAATTGTCGGCCTGGGGGGCCAGCGATTCTGGGACCACGTGAACTTGATTGTTGTAGTCAAGGAGCAGTAGTCCCTTCAAAAAGTCGGGTCCGGTTTCGTGCAGTAAGGCTACCTGTTGGACACGGTACGGTAGCTCGATGACACCTCCACCAGATATTGGCTGTCCCGTGATTGGGTTGAAGATATAGAGCAACCCGTTCTGCGAGATGGTACGATCGCGCCCCAGCACGACACACTGCGCAGCGAGAGGATAAAAGCGGGACGTACGCTGGACTAGCAGTTTCATCGGTTGACCATTTGCGAAACCGGTGAACGTGGGCAGGTAACGGATCCAGTGGTGTTTGCCGGAGACGTTATCGATACCGAACACCTTTCCACTGGCCGTAACAACGATTAGCATTTTGTGCAGACCGAAATCGTCTCGCACGAGACCGGCCCGTTGCGCTTTGGAGGGGGCAGGACCAATGCCGAGAATTTGCAGGAACACATTTTTGACGTGCAGCGCCTGTGAGGCGATGCGGCGCTGCAGAGCGCCGAAGACGTCCCCTAATGGCGAGGGAAAAGAACATGGTTTAACCGTCTATTTAGGAATAATTTTACGCGCTTGGGAATAAAACAACCGAGGCGCACACAGAACACAATGAACTTATTTTTAACTTTCATCAACCAAATAAACGTAATAAGCGGATAAAAAAGCAAACCAACTGATAAGACTAAAGCGCATCTGGACTACAATTCTACGGTCAACGGAAAGCTACTTAACACACGACCAAAACAATGGTCCTCATTTTGGTGAGGCCCTAGTATCCAGACGTAACGAAACACTCACATTCTAAACCATTTTCTTCAGCTTCGCTCAGCATCGCGCGTGGTTCGTTTTCGGGCGAAGAAATAGAGTAAAAAGTAGTCTACCCGTTACCGATATGACCCAAAAATGGACACGTGTCGTCAAAGGGATACTTACCGTTTTTATTATTTAGTTCCTCCTCGATTGCTCCTTCCGCGTCGGAAAGTGTAAGGTCGAGAAAGTCTGCCGTTGACACCTCCGCCAGTGCTTCCTCGCGCACCCACTTGATCTTGCCCTGTTGAATGAGCACAATTGCGCCATCTTCCGCTGACAGCAATATTCGGCACACAAGACTGGCGGAGCGTGATGAAGGACTTCCCGACGTCGACTGCTTACACCGGACACCAATCAACTCCGGGTCGCCCAGGGTTTCGCTGTAGTCAACGCTAAACTCGATCGCATCGAATCGTACAAAGTCGCGCAAGCGGTGCGCGTTTATGATAAGTCTGCCATTAACCCGATCGACCGTACCTTGCAGTAGAATCGGTTCTTCGCCCTGCACCGTTCGATCAACAAGGGCCGCATCCTTTGAACCGAACACCAGTTTTTGATCCGAACTAAGAGAGTAGTAACGGCCGTTTTGTATTACGGCCGCTTCTCCGCGGACTGGTCTTGGACGGCCGACGGCTTCGGAGCCAAGGGGCTTCGACAGAATACTGCTACTACCGTCTGAGACTAGATCGAGTGCGAGTAACTGTTCTTTAGATGCACAAACAAAGAATGTTCCGGCGAGCGAGCAACGTTCCTTTGCAGTCCAACTAGCAGCGATGCGGCTGGTCATAGCACGGGCCTGCTGCCCCGACACCGCTTGGTACGGCGTCACCTCGAGATGAGAGCCCCAAACGGGGACTACGTGGTAAAGCAATCCGTCGTGCTCGAACCAAACAGCATCTAATGCGGCCTCTTCGGCTACCGCAGGCAATAGTGACCATTCCCACTCCAGTGTGCCACTATTGGAGTTCCAGCCACGTACCAGTGCCGGGAGGCTTCCAGTAACCGTAATTACATCGTGTCCGAGGTTACCCCGACTTAATCGTGCACCAGTGGCCGATGGGTTAGTGACTTGCAACAGTTTCACCTCGCCCCGGGAACCACTTTCCAGAATTTGACGCCAAAGGATTTCCCCCGTTTTTGCACTAAGGGCAGCAAGCACGTTGCTCTCCGTGGCCACGATTATTCGATCAACGGAGGTGGTATCGAAGGCACCGTGAATAATCTTGCCAACATACTGCTGTCGCCTGAAACATACAAATTCGGGTTGGTTAGGAACAGGTACATGATGATGGAACTCTCCAGAATAATTACCAATCAAATTTTCCAATCTGATCCTCGAACAGCCCCGCGCAGCTCACTACGAGCGCGAACCAAACAAACCATCGGAAGCACCCATTACTCCCGAGGTGCTTCATATCGTAGTAACACTGCCGTTTTCTCTGTGCACAGTCGAATCGTTGTGCTAAACAAGACACGCTTCGTTAATATAATAATAACCCGTTTTCCGAATACAGAGCTGAGCCGGAATGAAGAGCCAGATTTTTCGGTCGGCTGATTTTTTCTTCTACTCACGATGTTATTACTCTTCGCACCGACAGCGTTGACAGCAGCAAATGTCAAAATTGATCTGACGTTCTAACATCTGCCAGTTTCGCCCAATATACTTCGAATCCGAAAATTCATTTACCCGTCCAGTTTTAATAAAATATACAAAAATGATCAGTTCATAATTTAAGTCAATTTCATAATTTAAGCCAAAGAGGATCTACATGTTTTCACAAATTTTAATTTATTTGGAGTTAGAACACTTAAAATACAGTTAATAGATATCTCATTCCTACAGCACCATCAGCCGGGGAGCAATGTTCATTGCCATTAGTTCCTGGAACAGTAGCTTCGCTGCGTACGGTAGCTTTACCTGCGATATCTGAAAAAGAAAATTGCCGTCAAATATCGGGTCAACATCACCACGGCAGGATATCATTTATGCTGTACACACATACCTGTGTTTTGTTTTTGCAGCCTTTGCACTCGAAGGTGTTGTTGCGCAGGTTGGCGATTGCTATCAAACCGCAAAAGTTGCAAACGTGAATCCGGTAAGGATCGGACACTTCGAACAAGCGTTCGCGTAGGAATTGTGCCGCTCCATGCGAAATTTGACAATCGCGCTCCATCTCACCGAAACGCAACCCTCCATCTCGCGCACGTCCTTCCATTGGCTGGCGCACGAGAATCTGTACGGGTCCTCGAGCCCGAGAGTGAATCTTATCGTCCACCATGTGCTTCAAGCGTTGGTAGTAGGTCGGCCCAAGAAATACTTGTGCGTTAATCTTTCGGCCCGTGTGCCCGTTGTACATGACCTCGTTGCCTCGTAGGTGATAGCCGTACTCCTGTAGGAAGGTGGAAATCTTCTGCACGTTCACGGCGTCGTTGAATGGCGTTGCGTCACCTATTTCGCCCTTGTTCGATCCTAATTTACCCTGGATGCACTCGATGAGATGGCCAATGGTCATACGCGACGGAATAGCGTGGGGGTTAATGATAATATCGGGCGTGATGCCTTCGCACGTGAACGGCATATCCTCCTGACGATACTGGATACCACATGTACCTTTCTGGCCGTGGCGCGACGCAAACTTATCACCAATCTGAGGTATGCGCACCGAGCGAACGCGAATCTTGCAAAACTTGTAACCCTCACTGTTCAGCGTCAGCATCACTTGATCGACGATGCCGGTTTCGGAGTTGCGCAAGAAAGTGGACCCATCCCGTTTCGTGTAGCGCTTCGTTGTACCGTCCAGATCATCGTCCGTTTCGGGCAGCGTAATCGTCTTTCCAATGACCACGTCGTCTCCAGATACGCGCAACCCCGGCGCAATGATTCCGTCCTCGTCCAGCTTATCGTAGAGTGCGTTTCGCATACCTTGGCAAGTTTGGCGGTTTGGTTTCTCAAACTGCTCCTCCTGATCGCCAATCCGCTTGCTTTCCGAGTCCTTGTACGAGCGGTAGAACACCGATCGGAAGAAACCCCTCTCGACGGCGGACGCGTTTAGAATAACACTGTCTTCCTGATTATAGCCGGTATAGCAGAGAATAGCAACTATTGAGTTTATACCCGCCGGTAGCTCTCGGAATCGCAGATACTCCATGGACCTAGTCGTCACGAGCGGTTTCATTGGATAGTACAGCACGTGCGCCAGTGTATCCATGCGCACGTGGAAGTTTGTTATGTAAACGCCCATCGCTTGCTTGCCCATAGCACTCTGGTAGGTGTTACGCGGGCTCTGGTTGTGATCCGGGAACGGAATGATCGAGGCACATACACCAAGAATCATGGCCGGGTGGATTTCGCAGTGCGTGTAGGTCGTACAGTAGGCGTACTCCTTGTCCTGCTTGAGGTCGTACGGGGTCATCGCGATCATGACCGTTTCCTCCTCGAGTGTGTCGATATACTCAACGACACCGGACGCCACCAGCACCTGCCAACCATAGTTGTTGTAGTCGCGGTCTTTTAGCATGTCAATGTGATGCTTTCGCAGCAGCAAGCTGCCGTTTTCCACGATCAACAACGGCCGACAAATACGCCCGGCGTCGGTGTAGATACGAATCTCACGATCACGAATATCTCGAATCATTGACACCTCCGACACGATGATATCCATTTGACGGCGTAGCTTGCGCAGTGTCGCCATCAGCTGCTCGGGATCGCGATGAATGCCGACCCAACACCCGTTGACAAAAATCTTCGTCGCATCCGCAATCGCAGACGGGGCTATTTCCTCCAGGTTCTCCATGGACCACTCCTCAAGAAACTCAAGGATTGGGGAAGGCTGCGAACCGACGGAAATGTATGCCATAAGGGCCAGATTCTTTACCAGTCCGACAGCAGCACCTTCTGGCGTTTCGGCAGGACAGATCATTCCCCACAGTGTGTTGTGTAGCTGGCGCGGTTTTGCAAGCTTACCGTCACGACCGATGGGGGAATTGACACGCCGCAGATGACTGAGTGTCGAAGCAAACGTTAGACGGTTCAACACTTGCGACACTCCGGCCCTGGCTTGATGTGCCTTTTTCTGATCACCCCAGTTGCCGGTAGCGAGCGAATAGCGCAAACCGTCCGTGATGATTTTCGTCTTGATTGCCAGCTCCAGATTAAAGTCCTTTCCGCGATCGATGAATTTCTGAGCATACATGCGTACCTCTTTCATCAGGTTCTTGAACAGACCTCGGAACAGAAAGGCCAGAAGTGGACCAGCCAGATCCAACCGCTTGTTTCCGTAGTGATCACGATCGTCCAATTCGCGGCGGCCAAGTGCCGCAAGCAGCAACCGGTGCACCATATAACCGAGGAAGTATGCTTTCTTCGTCTCGCAAAAGTCAGACACACCAACGTGGGGCAACATTTCTTTTTGTAAAATTTCCTTCGCGTACTTTATACGCTTGTCCTTAGTGACACCCGGGCGCGCTCCTCGGGCTCCGATAAAGTTGAGCGCTACATTTTGCTCCTGCACTACAAACGCTTCATCGAGCGATGGTTTCACCATTTCCATCATCTCGGGATCGTCAAAGTCGTAGATGATGTGCTCTAGGATATCGCGATCTGCCACGAATCCCAGCGCACGGAACACGATCATAATCGGTATTTCCTGCTTCACGTAGGGCAAGATCGCAATCACACGCTGTCCGATTGCAGACTTTTTGATGCTTTGACCGCCACGCGCCATCATGTTCACCCACAGCGTGGACGTTGGCCGAGAGCTGTGCTCGAGACAAGAACGGATCTCCGTCTTGTACGCGTACTTCCCGTCCTTCATGCTAAACACGTACACCGTGTTGGTGGCCATCTTTTCCTGGGCGATCAAAACCTTTTCCGATCCGTTGATTATAAAGTAACCTCCTGGATCGAGCGGGCACTCGTTGAGCTCCGTCAGATCGCGGTCGGTTAGCTGCGAAAGCAGGCAATAGGTCGAGCGCAGCATGATGGGGATTTTGCCGATGAACGTTTTTTGGTGCTGCGTTTCTACGGGATCCTGGCCCTCCACAAGCTTCGTTTTGGTGATGTCCACGTACAGCGGCGCGGAGTAAGTTAGATTGCGCAGCCTGGCTTCGTTCGGCATCATTGGCGAAGGCGAACCGTCCTTTTCCCAGTGCGTTGGCTTAGAAAGATAGATCTGATCGAACTTGAGCAAATAACGTGTCGGATTCTCGACTTCGCCCGATGAGTGCTGTGCTTCAGCGGTGAGTTCAATAGCCGGAGAGTCCTCCACAATGCGCTGCACCGACATCTGAATAAACTCGTCGAAGCTATCCAGCTGCTGGCGCACCAGCCCTTTCTCGTCAAAATACGCATTAATCACGATCCAACACGCTTCCTGCCACAACTCGTGTGAGATTTCCTCGGGATCCTCCTCCTCGAAATGATCTATGAAAATGCAACAAACAGTAGAAAAAGAAAACAAAAGTCAGAACAGCATTTCCGCATTCACGTTCATCACCTTCGTCGCAAAATACACACCATCCTCATTCTCATACATGATAACTTTTCCAATTCAACACAGAAAACAGCAGCTAGAAAGTTGTGAGGAAATTTGCCGATAAAATATTCTCCGCGTCGCTTCGTCAATGGCGGCGATGAAAGTGCGACTCAGACGTCCCGAGAAAAGATGCGCTTCTGGGTGACAGCGCTGTCAACGGAACAGTAGCGTAGACCTAAAGAAGGGAAACAAATTTTATGGCTCTTTTCACAAAATTCGTCTTTTTTCTATAAACGGGAAAAAGTTTTCTATAAACGTGGTTCACTGATTAATAGAAAACATAGACAGTAGAAACATAGAACATCGATTGTTTCGGGAGTACTTAATAAGTACTTATTTCAAGCTGTTCGCTACCAACTTCGTCAATGTAAGTTTTCCACTTCTCGAAACATTCTTTCAGATTGGTCGGTCACTAAAGACAGAATGAAACATTTAACGTTTGTTTGATTTTCTGTTTTTATTGTTTACCCGATGAAATTGAAATGAAAAGAAAACATAAGGAAATTATGTATTCATACGGTGCACGTCTTTCACCATCAACGCACAGCAGCTTCTCACCGTTGTGAATTGTGGTCGCAACCTTTCTGTTTACCTTGCACACTGTTTTCTCTCGTACATTAGCATCACAAGCATCGCACCGACTCTTCACGCGTTCGTACTGTGACGAAAGAACTATCTTTTGCATACGTGGTTCTCATAACCAATTACTTTGCCTTCGCATCTTGGTTTAGATTTCTACGATTCTAAGTGTTACATTAGAATCTATAGAGCTCTGTTGGGATATTTCTAGTCGCAGTTCTACACCAATCAAACTATCGTGATTCATTTTGCATGGAGCGTAGTTCTGTTCTTTGTCCAACCTTATCTTTTGCACGCGCACATCACACCTGTTTTAGTCGAGTTTAATCGTTTTCGTGTTGTAGTATTCTTTGCCGCATTTTAGCATCGTCACCACAATTTTAAATTTTGCTAATAGTTCAGGATAATTCAAATTATTTATTGGCTTACGTTGCATGGGTTAATCAGCAGTGGGTTCAGTTTCGCCTAACATTCTGTTCCTCGTTGACATTTACTTTGTCCGCAATTTTCTACTAACAATGCCATTGCCCGTTCTTCATTAGGAATCGCTTTATCCATGGTTATGATTAGAAAAACCAAACAAACAACAAGAAATCCGCTAACTGGAGACAAACACTGTTAAGTTTCAAGATGTGCAACAAAATCAAAATGAAGTTAGTTTCTTCACGTTTCAATATACTACACATAATCGAAATAAGACGGTACGGTACTTGAATTGAAGCCATTGATTACTGGCTTGTGATTTGACAGAGTAGATTGTTCCTATTGCAAAGGTGCTAAGTGATTGAATTGTCCGTAACATTCTGAGAAAAGTTTTCCTTTGCACAGAACAGAAAGGACCTCTTTGATTAACTTACACGTTTCATTTAGCGAAAAATGTGAAAATATGTTCAAATGAATGTCCTGAATTGTGTGTTGAAAACAAGTTATACAGCAAACCGTCAATGAACAACAATAAGAATCATTGCAGCAAAAACCCACACTAGTATTTAGTAGAACACAATAAACATTGAATACATTTAAAAGACACTACCTCACAGATTAGTGGGAAAAGCGAGTTTCAATATGTTAGAAAACTACAAATTCGGCATCTAAAAAGCATTTGAAAGTTGGACGCTGTATAGCATAAAGTAGATAGTGATAAGGTTTTCAACTCAGGAACAGATATCGTTCGATGAATCGTTTTCACCCTGAAGTACGAGTATGTCAGATATTCATGCTGTATCAAGCCATGCGGAATGAGGAGGCAAAGTGGTTGCGAATAAAATGACATTTATTATGATTCCAAAAAGTCCCACATGTTTACCTGGGAGTTCTTTATTTTTCGCTTGTGCTTGCTTTTGAATTCGATTATAAATGAAAACCACACTCCACCCGGCACAGCATGCAGAAAAAGCGGGACACCGAACGGCAATAGAAAAGAATTAATAACATGGTTTTCGAATGCTTGAGTTAGAATACACCTGCACCAACAGATCAACCGCATGGCAAACAATAAGTGTTAAAGAGTTAAAGATACTACCAATGATCAGAAAACAGGAAACATTGGTTACAAACATATTTCAAACTACATAAAGGTACCCAGGATCATAAAAAAGAAGAATCTTTCTGTCTCTTGCTAACTGAAAATGGTTACGAACAAAAAAGAACAATCTGAAACTCCTTGCATTAACAATTGCATATTTAGAATAAAAACAAACACTTCAGCTGCGTAACAATTACGCGACTCGTTCAAAATATGAAAATTAGCCATTCTCAGACGAAAACTAGTTACGCCAGACTTGCCAATTGGTAAGAATGCCGAATGGGAAAACAGAGATTTTATCTAAAACATAGAAGCAAATGTCACTATCACCTAATCGACAATATGACAATATCGTTTAAAATGTCTTACAAACTCTAAAAACATAAACTTGTTGACCGTTTCTGTGACCGTGGGGGTATGTTGGGGCAGAATTACATGTTTTTTCCGTACCTTTCCAGACGACACATTGGAAAGGCTGGCTATTCAAGATTTACAAGTTAAACTCTGACAAGCCTATTTCCAGCGGATGTAGAACAAACCGAATGGACATTCGACTCTACTACAACTTTGGACCAGATTCTGATCGGTTCTGATTGTGTGATTACTTTTTTTTATTACGATCGGTTCATACGCATCAACGCAAAAACTGAAAAAGGCGCAGTAGTGTGTGTTGAAGATTTACCGCAAGCAAACAGAACTATAAACAATCGAAAGAATATTCCTCGCAAAGGCGTAAAATATACGTTGTTTGCATATGTATAAGTGTATGTGTATATAATTATATTTATATATAGAATATACGTGTAATATAATCGTCTGACTGCCGTTGCGCTAACCATTTGTTGCAAGACTTTCGATCCTCAATTTAACGTTTACCAAGAGGTTACTAAGCTAGGGCAAATGGTTCCAAACAATGTATACTGTCGCTAGGTATTTAGGTGATGCCACTTAGCTGTTCTGCAGTGTGTTTTGGGGGCGTAGTTAATTGTTCAATCGTGGCATGCATGCGGCGGCGTTCGCATTACTCTCGAAGAGTGTTTAGTAGTTCAACATACCACCCGCCTGCCGCCATCACGTCGCGGTGTCTAGGCGCTGTTTCTTTTGAATCCTTTGCTTCTATTTTTATATCATTTCTATTACAAATACGAGTCTATTGGGCTATATTACATTATATTAAAGATTTCCTTCCAAGTAATGTTTAATTTTTTTCTTTTCTCCTATTTTATTTCCATTCATTCAATCGCGATTTAGCCACCCGTTTATTTAGTTTAGTTGGCTTCCATACTTTTGTTTCATTGTCGCATTCTTACTTATCCTTACTGTAGCTTTCAGTTAATCTTTACGGTGCAGTTTATTTCGTCTCCATTTTTAGGTGCAGACGTTACTTTCACGCAAAAGTTTTATAAGCATTGTCTGTTCGTATGTTTTTTTGCTTTTATTTTTTCTCTTTTTGTTAGTAAAATATATGCAATCAAGTATGGTGTATTTATATTTTTATATATATATTTATATGTATGCGTATATTCATATACGTTTTAGTGGCTCATATTAGCATTTCACCAACAGCAAGAATCTTCATTGTTTCGTTTCTACCGCCGCCACTACCATTGTTGCAGCCAAAAATAGAAACAAACACATCACACGCTTCACGCATCATAACACGAGCTTACACAAACACACCACACAGATCCTATTCCTTACACAACTACTTATGCTGTCATTTGACCGTACGTTTGAATGTTTTATTTTACAGTTCCATGTCTCCGCACGGTTTTTCGGAAGAAAAGACTCAGTGATCAAACACGATCGTTTCCGCAGGATCTCTACAATCATCGTAATGAGTTCTCCTTGCAATTTTGGTGGCGCTTCGTAAACTGCTCTGTTTTGAAGAGTTCAAACTACTAGCATTCGGTGTTCTGAATGAGTTCCGCGAATTTGTTTCTTTATGTTTTGCATAAAAAGTAGAAACAGGAATAGTTGTGAGTATTTCCGTATGTGTGTAGTGTGTGCGCTTAGCAACCGACAGATTATCTTTCATCTTTATCGCAAAATTTCGTTCTATCTGTAGCGCAAATCATTTACATTTCAGAAAGAAAATGTTATCCAAATAGAGCACGAGATGTACACAGACCGAATGGTTAAAGGGGAGAAAGTTAAAGAAATGCACAACAATTGGGGCCAGTCGTACATAAATTTGCTTTGCTCTGCTACAAAATCATGCAGGAAAATCATGTCCCCAGCCTCGCTCTGATAATTAGCGAAGCGAATAAACCATGAAAACATAAAAATGGAGAGAGAGAGAAAGAGATGGCGAACGATAAGACAAGAGAATTTAAAACCAATGGGCATAGCAAAGAATTGAATTCGTCAGCTGTGTGTCTTTGGTAGAAGGTTTTTGCAGACTAAGTATTTCCGTATTAGTGCCAGTGTGGTTTTGTGTAAGTGCCCTCGGAACAAACGCGCACTTTCGTCGACGTCAATAATTGAGACTTGAAACTCTCTTTGCCTCTCACCAGTTGTGAAAAATATAATACATTCTGCTAGAGCATTTTCGCCCGGTCGAGAAAACACGGGCAATCTTCAGTTCAGATAGTTTTCCCTTGGCAGTTCTGCACGATGCAAGAAAAACCATGATCACCTTTGTACACCCACCCAGCAGCCAAGAGAGGAGGTTCATTTAAAAAATCATGCTCTAAACGAATCTATCGTGTTGTGTTGTTCCTAAATTTTCTTTATTACTAGCAATAATTAAATGTATAAAGATTAAATCTACCTGGGTCATTCTCAAATCGAATTCGCAGTGGTTTGATCGAATATAAGACATTTTCTCTCGCTATATGCGCTACCCCAGCATGGCCTGCAAATCATTCTAAAATCTGTGCACACAACACATTTCATTACTCGACCAAATCTACTTTTCACGCATTTTTCTCGAGCATTCACCATATCAAGACGTAACACCAGATGGGCAGAATAGCTGACACGTTCCATGCTTCTGCGAACACACAAAAAAAACAAGAAACTTCCCGTTTGTGCCAATGTTTTACACACGTGCTCTTGTCCACTTTCCCCACGCATCCCAACTGATTTTTCTAAGGAAAAGGATGTGACAGGATTCTCGCTATTAGAGGTTAAAGCGATAAGAGAAGTGATCCGGATTCACATTTTTCGTTCGCGTTCTCGCCCAAGTGAAGGATAGTTACGGTTGTGTTTTACATACGTCCGTCCCGCTGTTGTGATATTTTATTGTATGTTTGTGTGTGTGTGTGTGTGTGTGTGTGTGTGTGTGTGTGTGGGAGAAGTTTAACGTTGCTACAAACTTCAAAAGGTGAAGATTGCATAACTTGTGTTACGAATTAGATAAACAAATTGTACGAAAGTTCTTGCAACTGAAGTAACCGAAAGCGCTCGCGTAACTGTGTTTGCTCATGAATTGCTTTTTGTAACGTTATGTTGACTTTAGCGTTCCTTCCAAAATCGCTGTACATGAAGAAAAAGTGTATTTTCGTCGTGCTTATTGAAACTCTTTTGTAGTTTTTTTTTCATAATCCTTCCTTCCTATGCGCTCCCCTCATTTATCTTTCTTTAAATTGCACTCCATTGCTATTAGTAAGTAAATCAAACAGAAAATAATATCTAACAACCAGGAAAGCATAAGGGACGAAGGATCAATATGTTTGAAAGCGTTCAGTTAATTTTGTTTGCCAAAAAACGTGTACCAAGCCAGTTCCACTAAACTAAACTAATACCCATGCTACTACAGGACAATGCTCGCTTGCGGCAATAATCAGTTACCGGACGAATGATGATCTCTCAATTCATATTACGTGCCAGAGGCGGTGGCAGCAGCGGTGGTTGTGGTGACGATGATGCTGGTTCCATATGCGGCTGCAGTGGTGCGGCTGTTTCAGCTGTACGGTGTGCGAAATATTACTATACGATGGCACGAAGGATGGTGTTCAAATTTTCTGGATCTTTTCCCCAACCACAACAGGATTATTACGTCTAATTTCGGCGGCACCCAGTTCCCGATAATCGAACGAACACTCGTGCTTGTCGCTGTATCGATGTATTGCGCAGAAAAGTCCTCCACACCGGCATTCGAAACCTTTGTTAAAATTTGAAAAAAAAGAAAATGCATTCAGTGTACAATACGATTTTTTAAAAGTCTTAATCAAAACACCTTTTAAAGCGCTTTTAGGTATGCCGTAATTGTTGGAAAAATATGCAACCGAAAAAGAGTTAAACTTGTATCACACTTACCGGTTAACCCCACTTTTTTGCGGCATGTTACACATCGATTCTTTTTCTTTTTGCCATCTTTATCGCCGTCTTTGTCGTCGTTATCGGCTATGGAGCTATTATTACTATTACCCCCAAGGCTGCCACTGTCGTCGTTAATAATTTTCTGTGGGGCAAGATATACAAGAAAAAATTTATCCGTTATCATCGGAGAAACCACAAGCACACGCCATCATGTACAGCCAATGTTGCAGAAGCAACTACTTTAGGGCTTTGTGACGAAGCAGCATTACATTTATGGTCTCTGGTCACGGGTCAACAATATGACTTTCGTTGAAAAAATGTTGATTTTATGGTTTACAGAACAAAACTACGTTGCAATAAGGTTTGATTCGAGATCATGATTGCAATTTATCTAAAACAAAGGGCTTTACTCTTTTCTTAACGATTTCTTCCTTATTGCAGGTGAAGTCACTGATGGGTCGCTTTGCCGACTCCATTCCAGAGACCGGCTTCAAAACAACTTCGGAAGCCGCTTCATCTCTTGGTATCTCAGTTGGGCAAACGACATCGTCCTCTTGACGTTTGGCGGCTATAGAAAGTTCGCTCCCTTCCTTTGAATCATTAATCCATTTTTCGTCAAGATTAAGCATAGAATGCTCATACACTTCTCCTTCTTCTTGTTCGTCATCATCATCGTCGCAAGTATCTTCATCCCCGGCGTTCTCTTCGTCGGAGCAAAACCCGTCACTAGTGACGAGCAGCATATTCGACTTGCCGTGAGTCATCTTCATCGTGCAAAACACAAAAAGAAGGGAGTAGCGAGGCCCATGAGCAAAGCATTATGTTCCATATAGGTGATCATGCTGTCATGGGGTAGTGTCTCAAAAATGCAGTTTCCTCGTTCAGCCGCTGTGCAGTTCTCGGCTGTGGCTACTACTTACATCTTTTTCCGAACTGAAAAGCCCACTGTGCACGGTTGGTTGTGCCGTGTTGGTACCAGTCACTATCAAAGTGTTCATGGAGGAGGTGGCGACACAGGACGACGACGTCGCTGGCAAAGAAGACGCCGTGGCTGCGATAGAGGAGGCTGATGTGGTTGTAGTGGTGTTGTTGCCGCCGCTGCTACTACCGCTGCCGCCACTACTGCTGATGCTTGCTGCGAAGCTCTGTGGCGTCACGACGGAACGAATGTTGACGGAGGGCGCTGCTGGGGTTTGGCCTGCGGCAGATGGTGGAGGTGCATTGTTGCTGGAAGGCGTGCTGCTAACCGGTGGCTGCTGCTTCTTTCTAAGCAAATCCTACAAAATGGTAGATTCGATTGTAAACAAGCAGCGTAACTGTGACCTAGCAGGTAGTGGCACTAGTGACCTTACTAGTGGGACCATTGCTTAGGATGCAAAGGCACACTTACTTTATAGCACACTGAACATAGCCCATCCTGTGCCGGGTTGCCATAATATCCACATCCTGATCTACACATCGGCGGCATGGCATTTGATTCACGCTCCATCCTTTTCCTCCGCTCACCCTCTGCCGCGCTGCTGCTGTCGCTCCTCTCCTTCCTTCACAATTTTCCACTTACTCGCTCCGAGGTACTGTTAGTTTTCCTGCTGATACCACCAACGACAGGCCTCGAACGCACCGTTTATGCCTTCGAAGATTCGATAATGATTGGCAGCACCAACTTTGATCACCACAAGGCGGCGCACTCAACAGTTTCACGTCTCCCGGACTCACACTTCACGCCAACACCGCACTCCCATGTAAACTCTTATTCTCCACTGTAAGTGAGCGAAAATTTGCAAGTTGGAAGCAAAACTACGACCTCAGCACACTCTTCCCTCCCGCACACTGTTCACGTTAGTAGCTCGTGAAACATCAATTTACACTCACAAAAAAAGTTAAAAGAGGGACAAAAAGTGAAGAAATGTGCTTGAAATACACGTCTTGCTTGTCCCCGTACCTCGAAAGTATGGCGAAGCGGTTGCTCCGAGGTTTCTCAGCCGTTACTACAGATGGATGTGTGATTCAACTGTCAACGTTGGTTGACCAAGTTACGTTGCTCACTGTTGCTATGCTGCTTTTCTGTGTAAGTAGGCTTGTATTTTGAGTCCTCCTCTCAAGGGAGTTTGCTAGGAGAAAAAAGGCATAAAAATACAAGAAGAATTAGATAATGATCGATATTCCAGTCGTTCCAACACACGATACAACCACAATGAACACATACCAATTTTTATGCGCTTGGGGAAATATTGCACTGTTCAGAAGATCCGTCAGATATGAAACACAGGTGTGTGGCCGAAAGTGTTAAGACTCGAGTTTGGTCGTGTCGCATTGGTTGGTTTTGGATCTGTGAAATAAATTAATAACGACAAAGATAATGAATGTCAGTTCAAGATCCATGTTAGGGCATATTTTGCGAATAAATCTTTCCGGACGCATCTGGCGCTTCCTCCCTATCAGGCGCCAACTGCATTCTATTACTTTGACATCATTGTGTGAGTGCACATAGTTTGTTGATGTTTGTTATGTTGACGGTGCGAGTGAGAGACACACACGGGCACTGGGCAGAAAATCTAACGAATGAGGTCAGAAAAACAGACGAACTGAAAATACGCATGTAACCTACTTTTTTGGTTTACTATTTTCTGGGCCGGTTTTCGTGCCCAACCTTGAACACACCCGTGTGGCTTGTCCACCACAGCATTCCTCCCCCTGTGTGTAGCCATCATTTACAGCATTAATGTTTTCGTCAGCCTCGTGATAATTGTTGAAAAACTTTAGACATTCGAATATACTACTTTGAGTGCTCAATGGATATTTCAAAACTAAACATAAGACACAAACACACACAAACAAGGCAACACTGTACGTTGTCACATAAGGCGAGCAATAATGTTGCACGACACAATTACCACGGATTGGTGTGCGTGTACGATAGAACCCATTGCTCTTCACTAAAGCGCTCGTTTTAATCGCAATAGAAGTAGATATTAGATATCTACAGCTTCACCAAATAATGCATACAGCAGCATCATCATTGCCGTTGCCGTCCAGTGTCCTACGGCGGAACTTGATGTTTTCAGATTTGAACACGTTCATATTGTTGAAATGCGGCAATGTTTGACTGCCTGTCAGAGATTGTTTCACATCCATGAAATAGAAGTTTGAGTAGTTTTTCGTAGCCAATGCTTGAGCTGTACAGTTTTGGTGACGCCCCCTCTCCTTCACCAACGAAGAAATCCCTCTTTAAACCAGGATGTTGGTAAGAGGAAGCAAATTGCGAGGCAAATTAACCGGTTAAATCGAGCACAGCATAAAATCACAAACAGTAGGCACGCACCAGTAGCTGGCTTTACAGAGAGTGAGATATCGTTTATGTAACACTAAGGGTAGACCCACCCATCAACGGAACCACCCTCATCGTCCACGTAGCATTGTGCATTTTTATGCACGCACGGCCACACGCAGGAGAAGCACCCACGAAATCAAAAAAGCTAACACCCCGTTTTTCCCATGTGTAACTGGCCAGCATGGCGTAAACTTTGCTTGGTTGTGTACGCACAGGAACCCAGTGGTTTACGCTAACGGCGATGTGCTTCTCTAATTTATCCACTCCGTTAGTTTTCATTTTTCATTACTTTTTTCACGATCCATTGCAAAAGATATGCTGCTTACACTTGTACCTCACATATCCGATATTCATGAAGTAGATGAAGCCGCCGATATGCCGTGTTAATGTGCAGAAGTCGTTCTCCGAAGGAACTTGAAGCAGCAACATCGAGCGAAAGGGCGAAAACCTACCAGACAGTAATGAAATAACAGCAGCTTCTTTCATAATGCCATCAAATCTTGATTACTGATGCAGGGTGCTAATGCGCTGAAGTGCGTTGAAGTACAAAATAGTGAAAGTGGTGCAGATGATGCTTATGTTGTGTGTGTTTCATTCGCCTAGGGTACCCACCTAACCACCTAACATCTTTCTTCTTAAGCAGAGATATGAGTCACCAGCAACAGTATAAACCAAAACTGCACGGTACAATGAGTCACCTAGCATGATTATACAGTTGTTCAGTGACTCATTGTTGCGCATTCCATTGATAAGTCCTCTAATCGGTTGATTCGCCTAACGCATGTTGCTTAACACGATTATGAACTACTAATCGTGGTCTATGAAAAATACCAGTGCGAAAATATAGTTCGATTAGCTGCAAATAAACTATTCAAAAGTTCGCCATAATCTTAAGAAGTCACATTGAACGTTGTGCAAGTTATCTTTATTCCTCCATCACTCGGAACAATAAAAAAAATACACACATGCCGCTTTGCGAATTTTGCTGATCGGTTGCGGAACTTCACCAACACACTGACGCTAGCTTACATAGGTGATTTACGTTCCATAATTATACCCCTTAGACCTGTCTGGCTGGCTGTCTGCGATGCCTATACGTTGCTTCGAGGAGTGTGTGGTGGATGGTTCCATAAATCGCCCACACAAACACCAGCCAACATAATCCTCGATTTCAACAAATGCGGAACACCCTTTTTACCTCCTCTACATTCACCTTCCATACACCTCTTTTATCCGGGAGAGCAACAACGCAAGGCCCAAGAAGAGAATTGGGAACAAAAATATTATTCATTCAAAGAGGAAAAACCGTAATGAACTCAAAAAAAACCCGACACACGGGTTGGCTTGCCGGAATTGTGGATGGGAAAGACACTGAGCGGAGCAGCGCATCAGATGGATTCTTCAAACGCGGTATGAAATTGTAGGAAAATTATTTAGTTTCATTCGTGAAAGACAGAGACAAAAGGAAACCAGTAAAGTAAAGAGAAATGCGAAGCCGCTTTAGGCTCTTTTGCTTTCATAAATAAATCTTTGATAGAGAACTGGGCCACCGAAGGGTAATATCTCGCGAACGGTAAACGGACACAAAATTAACAAGGCACACGAAAACGGAATCACCAAAGACAAACAAATGTGGCTGTCATCCGGAGGATCATCTATCTTACCATCCACCGATAGGATGAAAGAAATCATCAATTTCTCCACTTTTGGCTTTATATTTAATTGAATCTTTTGATCTAATGTTACGTTGGAAGAATGACATATTTTCGAATATCGCTACTATCGTTCCCAATTATAATAGATGTGGTTTGTTTACTAATTTATTCAAGAAAAAAAGGATTACTAAAAACATCCTCATCCTCGGCTATTGGACAATAGACGAGAGTTTTTTTAATGAACGCGGAGTATCTTTTGATTTTACCTCCCAGTTCCAACTTTTCATTTTACATTCAGGTCACATTCTCAAGATGGACCACCTCAAAAACATTTCTATTGCGTCAAATTGGTTGACAACACAAACATCCGAAGGAAAGATGGAGAGAGCACACCAACCAACAATCGATTACCACCGAATGCTATTTTCGGACACAGTCATTATTCTACCATTATCACTCCCCAGGCAGCCACTTGCCTTTTTTATTTGCACTCCTTATCATTTCGGGATAGAGAGTCTTTAAACGTCACAAAACGATTATTAGAAAAAATGTTAAGCAGAAAACGAAACTGAATGGATAAAGGATGAAGGGAGGATTGTTTCTTTAATCGTCAAAACATTCTGACGTGTATGGTTTCGTTTTCAGTTTAAAGATGAAATCATTACCACAATGAGGGATACACGTAGCGAAAAAAAAACTGTCTCGTCAAATCTTTAAAGATTTTCGCAAAATTGACGATTCTATTTTCGTACAATTGTTTCGCAGCATCTGTGATGTGCTGATGTTGTGATGTGATGTTCGCTCGCCGTAAGAAGCTTCATGTGGACACTAAACCTTCTGAAAGGGTGTATCAAACCTGCTTTGACGTTGTGTAAACGGCTTTGTTGTGTTAAATATTTAAAAATAAATCAACCATTCGCATTGTCCGGGTATACCAGCCCAATCTTCGACATATAGACAAACGCATTTGTGCGCTTGGAAGGCAACATATGCAATTAGGAAATTATACATTGACCATCAAAATACGAGACAAATAATGGTAATCAGTTTTTTTTTGCCACGGCTCCAAATGGCACCAGACTATAAGCTAAGCAGTGGCAGTAAACCGATAACCTACTTTCGTAACAATTTCCCACAGCAACAAACCCATTGTTTCGCTCTCCTTTCGCTCTTTCGCTGAGTTTTCCAGCTTGTGGCTGTTTGTGACGTTCTCGTTCACAATGTTTGGTCTAACGCCATCCGCTGTTAATTATTTTTCCTAACTTTCCCTTTCAAATCTCAATTACTGCTACACCTATTTCTTAACTACTTGCTACCTGAGACTATCTTTCATTGAATGCTGTTATCGTAGCAAACTGTGAAAAGATCACTGATGCGGCATATTTTCATCATTTCACTATCATTTTCCGGAAAAAAACAATACATTAATTAATATACAAACAATCGTACGCACACACTTTACCAAAATGTTCCGTGTAGCTTGGTTTAGGTGGGCTCATTGCCAAACAAAGCATCAAGCGTATGTCACGAGGGAAGGGACGGAGCGGAAGCGGAGATATTTCTGTACACAACACACACCTTGAACTTTGGCAAGGTTTTCCGCTGGATGATGGCTTACGGTGGCAGGTGCTCTGGGGCAACACCTTTGCTGTTCCATCTACTGACCATCCGCAACTTAGCCGGCCAACGGCCTTGACAGTTTCTGCTGATGCTGTGCGCAACCGAATGGTAATTATTTTCGTAATTTTTCTTTAGTTTCATGAGAAATTTTTTTTAACTTTAGTTTTCTAGTATACATTTTACAGTAGAGTTGATTCTCTGGACAGAGAACAGCAGTTGACCTATTTGAATCAACAAAACAACCATTTGTTCAGACGCGGGGTGAATTAAGGAAAGGTGGTCACTGAAAAACATTCGTCTGACCGCTCAGAGTGCGTGCGGTGTGAATGTAGTGGTAAAGCGCTGGCCAGTTTGTGTGGCGTCAAGGAAGCCTCGCAGCCGGAGGGCTGCCCTAACTTCCTGAGGCGGCACAATGAACACGGAAGATAGTAAAGGGAAACGACGGTGGCAGGCTGTGCTCACGTTCAACGGAGGGTGGAGAAGGCAGTTCGCCTCTTCCGGCAATTGGTCGAGCCGTTGATTGTAGTTGTGTAGATATTCTTAGTCGCGCGTCTCCCGCTGAAGCGACACACACCCCGCGCGCGTCGACCGTCCTGTGCCGTTTGAGGTCATTCAACTACAGACGTACAGGAGAACTTGACGACTGGCCGTTTTGGTCTCCCGGGTCTTGCGTGTATGGCCGCGGCGGTTACAGTCCGTCGGTGGAGGTCGAAGGAGCGAGTGAGAAACACAACACGCTGCTGCTGGTGCGAAGGCACAGAATATTGTTGGGCTTTCAACAGCATCTACTCCCAATTACAGAGAGGAGACCAGAAATGGATGCCCCCGTCCGCGGCGTGTGGTGCACAGTAGACCGCGCCGCGCACCGAAGCGCAAAGTGAACCCCTTCGCCTATAGGAGGTAAGCGAGCAGAGAACGTTGGAACGTTAAACACGTAAAACGCATAACCCAGCGCAAGCATCATACGGCCATACGTGTTCCGAGACGGTGAGAGATGTGGAGAGAAGGTTCCGAGGTGAAAAACACCAACAATTGTCAGTAAAGCAACAAAGCAACACACCATTAATGGAAGAACAAGAACACATAGTGGGGTGGGAGTGAATGAGACATTTATCGAAAATGCGGAGAGACTCTCTTTCGAAACCAGAAATAGAAAGAGAAAGAGGGATAGAGAGGAAGATACAACAAAACCACACATCGAGTCTTTAACCAACAGGATAGTGAGAACTCCCTTTTCCTTCCCTGAATAATATCTCACTCGAGTGAGAAGCCAGTAATGTGGGATTACCGCTCTCTCTCTTTCTAGATTTGTTTCATCAAGAAGCGTAGTGAGAAGAATAACGCACCACTAAAAACCCCTTCATTTACGCCACACATTTTGTTCCTCTCGGTTCTGTTTAGAACTCGCTCGGTAGCTAACATTTGTAAGGTACGGGTAGATATTTTGGGAACTTTGACAATCTAGTACTCCCTCTACAGTCGGGACTACTTGTCTTTACTTGGCTTCTCTTGTTTAGCTAATCAGTTTTCACTCACTTTATTCGTAGCTAAGAAATTTATCTTAGCCCACTGTATACGTACGCTGCGATTAGACACAAGGAACATAGACGCCGGTATCATACAAACTCAATTGAGCCTCAACTCTCACTCTACACACGTACGAACGTCGAATGGAAGAGAAGCGAGTGAAATAATGCTATCTTCTTCCGTTGTTCTTTCATATTTTATACTTTCTGCACTTTGTACCATTGAAAATGGGCAAGGACCCTGGGACCTTGGTCTGAGCCGAACGAACGGAAACGTTCGTGGGGAGCAACAAAGTGAACAGAAAAAAGAACTAACTTATGGGTCGTGCGTCGGTACCATTGGCTTTCAATTTTCTTTTTGAAACGTCCCTCGCACCGTACCGAACACGGTTTCCACGGTGGTGGTGGTCTTAAAAGCTATGCGCTAGTCATTCTTCACCGTTGGTAGCGCAGCATGCTGGGACCGCTCTATGCGGGGATGCTACAAATATGAATTTCATTTACCTATTTTTGAATTGAAAAATATTCAGCACCGTTCAAGCAAACGAAAACAAGAATTCATTTTTTTTTATTTGAGAAATCGTAGAACTCCAACTTTACAAGGATTTGTACGAATCCTTGGATTAGCTGTTATGTTCCTCTCACAAATAAAATTCAAAAATACCGTACGAAAAAACATTCAATAAACAAACACTTTGAATCGAAAACAATTAACGCAAGTAAAATCCAAAGCTACTAATGTTCCTTCTTCCTAAGGCTCCCTTGCATCTGACTCCCTTGCATCTGCATCCGACGACAGGCAAGGCGGCTACAAATGGCGCTGCCGAGCCAGGTTGGTGATAAAGAAACAAAAGTTAAACAAAGTACGTCACAAGGCCACGAGCTGCGCGTGTGTCCCGCTGCAAAACAAATTTTAAAAAAAGTACAAACACGTCTCACAGAACCACTTCACTTCACGCTACAAACAACACGCGCTCGCTCGCTCGCTCGCTCACTCACTCGCTCACTTGCTCACTCAACAGTCCATTAACAGTATTTGTCAAGTGGCGAAGAATGATTATCATTTCGCGGGTGATAGTAGGCGCCGACCAGTTTTTGACCGCAAAGATCACGAGGAATAGGTGAAGAAAGACGAGGTGTGAAAAAATATAAATCACAAAACAAACACTAGCGCACTACCTATTCGTAGAAGGAAGTTTGTTGCGAAAGAAATACATCGACACAGAATCGGATCGGATAGTAACTACGACTTTATAAAAGGTTGATCTGTTGTATGTATCTGTGCGCCGTTGGTACACGTGTTCCGAAGCAATCGGTGTTAACAAGTGATAGGTGAAAAATGCCAGCTGATGACGTTTTCGCTTGTGCAGTGAACAATGTCACGAGTAAGACAGAGAAAGGTAGTGCTTAGTTTTCTCTACTCTTTCTCTCATCAACGAATGGGTGGCATCGACTAATGCCGTTGGATATTTTTATCTCCAACTGCGAACCCAGTGTAGATATTGCGATATTTTGCGTTGCTGTTTGTTTTGTACTACAATACGGTTTACGAACTTTACACCTACACAAATCACTCACAAATCACGATGAGCAGTTCATGGTAAACCACGACACCCTTAATTCTCAGTTTGACTTTAAACTAATGATGTCTTCCTTTCGTGGGCAGGTTACTACGCAACAGAAACGACACTGGTTTTGTTAAAAAAAATACCTATCTCTCGGTCACGGTACAGACACGCCAACACAACGGATACCCTCTCAGCACGAACACAAACACAGTAACAAAACCCAGGCCCCGAAACATGCACTAATCCGTTGATAAGTTTTTCGCACAGCAAGCTAGGCAAGGGCGAAAGCATGAAATCTGGTCGGAGCAGAGGCAGCGGGGGGAACGTCATGCGAAAAACCCACCGTGAGCGATGAAGCAATAGGCTGTGTTTATCAGCGTTTGTCATCCACAGCTGATATCAAGGCTTTCGAGAAAGAAATAGTGCAAGCGCAAGGTACCGAACGCAGAAGAGAGACAGACACGTATTGCATACACTCACACATGCTCTACAAATGGCTCCGTATACAACGAACGAGATGAAACGCGAGCTGAAGTGAGTTCACATCGCAATTTGCACAATTCAAAAACAGTGAGGCGACACGACACGCGCGACGTATTCTCGTGTCACCTGCCCTTTACTCTCGTCGAGAAATCTATACGTGAGCCACGATGATCAAATGCCTTCACATGCGAAGGCTGCATCACAATAAAGTATTGATATATCCGTGTGTGGGTATGTATGTGTGATAGACATATTATTTCTATCTCTTCGGTACTCTAAGCCAAACGAACTCACTTTGCACAACACACTGACGAAGAAGCTTGAACGATCCGGTTGTGCGTACGTACATTACTCACATTCCCGGAAGCAATCTACAACGGCTTGTGTCAATCCTTTTTCCAGCTGCCGACACGCACACCAGTGCGTTCACATGCCACAAAAGAAAATAGATGATCGTGCCATCAGCCAACGAAACGAATCGTCGCGTTAGCTAAACTTCAGTAACAATTTCAACAACACTTCCACTGACGCTGCGAGCTTCATCATGGTATCCAACCACCGCGACGATGAATTAACAATAAAATGATGAATCGCGGTGTGAACAGGCTTTGATTAACGTACAAAGAGAGCTGCACGTCCGCATTGTAGCACATTTACGAGGCTGTTTCAAGCAATTGCTATTATTCTTGTCATGTTCCTCGCATGGACAGTGCGGACAACAGGTGCGCAATACAAGGGGACCAGAGTGAAAGAAAACTTACAACCAACGCAACGGCACAGACGACACGCACGATCCTCCGCGAACGATCTACACGATTTCACAACTTGACTCGAACTGCGAACTGACTCTCCTTCGGTCTGTCGGAACAAAGTCGAAAGCACCCCACAAAGTTCGCAGATGAGTCGCGAGAGTGAGAAGCTGAAAGTTGTGAGTGTATGTGTGTTGCTGCAGACGCGAACCTTCTTTCTTCTCTGAACGTGGCATTCGCGTATCGCTCGCTCTATTGCTGTTCACTCTGAACAAGCACACAAAGCGCACAAACAAGGAAAGACAGGCTCAGCGGTTTCAGCGTAGACGGTTACTCAGCAATATTGAAGTGAGACAATAGAAAGAGAGACCACCATCCGATCCCCAATTGGCTTCTCTCTCTTAACGCTCCCTGAGAGAGTCTCGAACGACGACGATGTTTGTCTCTCTCGTGCGCCGTCTCTTTGACATACTTTGCCTTTAAGCATGTATTGTGTTGGAAACGTTATTTGTGCGTGCGTGTATGCGTGAGTGAGCAACGTACGTCAAACAAGGTGCGGAAATCGCGTATGTACGAAAAGAGATGTGCACGGTCGTGCCTGTGACGTTCACCATAAATTTCCTGTTCGTCATGCTACGAGCACCCTGACTCGCGTGTGTGTTGTGAACAGATTGCGTTGCGTTGCCAAGGAGCGACGCAGACGGGACGAGATACGCAACGCAATAACTGGTAAGCACGCAGTAATGGTCAACTACGCGATGCACAATCCGGAGCCGGAACAACGAATTGAAAGCGGAAAACCAGTGTAATAGCGCAACAACATAGGATTACTGTTTACCAAAACTCAGATTGGCCGAAACAATAATAAACCAATTATTATTTTGAGCGCCTGCCACTTTCTTCCCGATCAGTGCAAGAGCTTATCATTGGACTATTAAAAAAGGACAGAGTCGTAAAAAGCACCAGCGTTAGTTCGCGCTAGATGCACTGTTAGTCAGGGTTCGAACTGACGTTTTTCGCATAGAAACCGACTAATCGATGCTGCGCAGGAGACAGGGAAAACCTAAGCCCAGAAAGGGAAATATCATCGCTATCGTCGGAACAAACCCAACAAAGAACACGAAGAAGCGACGTACTGCAGTGCTGCTACGAGAAAGTTTATAGTCCCATTCTGTCTAGCAATGAAAGAATATCCTTGAAACATTTCCTTCACACGATTGAACTAGAGTTCTTTGTCATTTGCCCTCATTGCAACGAATTGGCTGCTTTCTTTCCAATCATTGTGCATTCTTGAAATTTTGTATTGGGTAAGCTTTCCTTAGTATTGAACATTCATGCGCAAGAAATAGTGTTGTTACCTAAAAACTAACTAATGGAGTACAACCTAAAACTCACGTAGAACATACACTTTCTCATTGAAGTCGAATCGGCAATCAGTGGAATTGACGATAGCGTGATGGACCGCGAGTAATGTGGGGGAATCAGGGGATGCCAACAGCAAGACACGCTTCTATCAGAAACAGTCGCATCCTGACGTACTTATTGCTGCGCCACGTGTACGAGTGGCAAGCATTCTTTTGTTGTCAGTGGCTTCTTGCAATTGGTTTCTATTTTTTCGCATTACTTCGAGGCGCGTGCCATTAAAGGGCACACTATTGGCAGTGGCTTAAGATTTGTTTGTCGCGGAATTCGCTTAGATGGAATAGCAACGCGACATACACCGGGGTATGAACACTTACACTAACTTAGATCACAGAACACAAGCGTTTGTCTGCTGCATTTTACTACTGCTAACAGTTGCAATGTAATGAGAAAACTACCACATTGTTTAGTGCACCGAGTTTAGAGAAAGGGAAATTCTACTCCCAGCGTTCTCGATACAGTTTTTATACCTTGTTGACTATTGTTAACAAACCTGCAAATGATCCCTGGCAGAGAAATCATAGCTTTGAACATGAAAGCGATGATTTAATTTTTGCTATTGCTATTTTGAAAGATAGTATTTTTTGTGCCACAACTCATGTTCATCGTTCTCGACGTTCAACAGTTAATGAATTGTTCACTTTGATATATTCCCAATATCTTAGTTTACAACTTCGTTTCCATATCGTGTCAAATAAATTCATGTCTAGGTCATTTTTTTTAGCTTATCGTATAACAATGTCAATTGAACATACGAAGGGTAGATAGGAAGTATTTGTTTTTTCCCCTTTACGATCAATGCGGAAGTTTAATAACCAGCCTCTGCTACTTGTAGACTGTTTGTAGTGTACTACCACTGATTGAATGTCAAGTATTTCCATCCTGCGCTTTGTCTCTATACAGCAACAGTCAAGCTGCCACATGGTAAAGGCACATAGTCTACAAAAAAAACTAGAATATCTACGCTGGAAACAGATCAGTACAGATTGACCTCCACCTTTGTCTGTGCGCCGTCATTCATGTACCATTGAACTTCATTTCATCTCACCACCCCAACGGTATTCCATCCTGAAATAAAAACTAACTATGAAAAATAGTTAACTGAGAGCTATGAATTCTTCCGAAAAATTTCTAATTAAAAGGCGGTAGTGATGTGGCACCTTTAGCTGCTAGTAGGGCGCATACGATCAGCCTGTAATGACTCACATGAATTCTTCGATTCAAATTCTATGGTTTACGGTTCTCCGATTCCGTCTGCCATCTCAACGTCGCCACACTACCATCATTAGTTTTTTCTTCTAGCCATTTGAACCACACAAACACTCTCACACATATCAATCTTCTTCCGTGTGTTTACGTAGGGCACCTTTTTAGTCAACAATCAATGCAAAAGACCTTCAAAGTTCGTTGAATGCGCGCTGTCCGCTCCTAGCTTCAGCATTGGTGCGTGAACATAATTTCCACTCTTCGTGAGCGGACACAGGCGGCCGCGGCGTGGGATTGGTTTGGCGCTAGTCGATGTAAATTGTGCTCCTTCCTTGACTTAATGCATTGGTTTATTCTGTTTTTGATCTGTATAAGTGCATTTGGATAGGCGGAAGACTCGTTGGCCGCACGAAAAGTAAGGAAGTATGACGAAAGGAAAATGAAGTACTCCAAAGTTTACAGAGAACAAAATACAAAATTCACACATTTGTGCAAATAAGTATAACATACTGCATATAGCAAACTGCAGGAACCATCCTACTGAAAAAGTGAATACTAACTCATATAGTGAATTTCTGCACACATCTCTGTAACAGTCACTTTAACAAAAGAGAAGATACCTGCATTGGATTGAATTGGAGGTCAACAACAAACATATTGTTCGCTGTAATAGTAATAGATTTCTTTTGAGCTATAGTTGAAGAATGGATTTTATGATTGGATGTGTACCAGGTCTGTAACTATCTGTCTTCTCCCCGTAATAGGACATGTTGTTAAAAAGCGTCTTTGTCTTTGAGCTACTTTAAGTTTAACAAGCTTTTTTGAGAATAAAAACAACTTGTTAAAAAAATGTTCACAATAACCAAACATAAATATACCATTTAAAACTGTTACTACAATAAAAAATACTTTTACTGTGAAAACAACACTGCAAAAGTTTCGTCAACACGAAACAGTTCTTTTGTTGCCAAAGGCTGATAGCAGCTTGATGTTTCATCACACTTACGTTAGTAAGAAAGGAAGTAATTGCAATATAACTTTTTTGTTACATTTTTAAGGTTATCGCATCGGCACTATTCTCTTTTTTCATTCAATTGATAATAAACTGAGGGGTCTAATGATCATATACTCTACACATAGAATAACATTGAAGGATATGCGAACAAATGCAAAGAGTTTACCAGCATTTTCCACGAAGTTCGATTACGCTGCACCGATCCACCACTCCACCCCCTAACTCTCATATCAAATTGAATGAAAAAGAAATTCGGCTTTTTTCACCATTTATAGATAAACAATCTATATAAGTCACCGCTTGATGGTTGACTGCAATGAGGCTGCCTCTACTTTTTTTATTAATTTCTGCTTCATTTCAATCTTTGATCCTGGCGTTCTTAATTTTTCCTATAATACGAATAATGCCTTACTTTCGTAATATAGTTTTATGGGATGGAACTAGGAAGCATCAGCACAACAAGCACGAGCGGTTTCATTTTGGATATTTCGCTGTCAAAACTGTTGCTCGTTCTGGTCGAGCAATCTCAGCGATCCCATTTAGCAGCTAATTTAGTAATAATTAACCACATGACGAATTCGTATGATTGATTGATCGTCTTGTTCAATTCAACGTCGAAAGTGATTTCCCAAACGCTGTTCATGAACAAATTTAGTATTAGCGCATCAACCAAGGACTTTCTATTCCCCTTTTCCACTCGCTAAGGTATCTGCGTATGGGCCTCACGTTCAACACCGTCGACCTTTGAAGCATTCCTCGAGCAACAGGAAAAGATGATGCCAACTACGCACCATTGGTTGACATTTATTTGTATCGCATATCTAGCAAGGCAGCGGCACGTGAGATAGAGAGCAGATGGAGAGCGAAAAAGGTTGCGGAGACCCCCCAAGAATCTCCCCCCAGGGGCGATGATTTTCCTATAATTTTTTTCCTTCAATGTTTCACTTATACGTGTACGAGGCAACGCAGCAAGGGACACGTGTGTTGGATCAGACACATTGTGCGGTAGTAACAGCTCCTAGTCACAATTGCAACACAAAAACGTGACTTCGTTGCAGTCATTGATTACGCACTATTAAGGAGTTAGTTTTTTATACAAGATTTCGACTAGATACTTCAAATACACTAGTATCATCAATCGCGGCATAGAATAGATATACTCAATAAGTTCCCACGTGATCTTGTGGGTTACTTTTTATTTTATGCGATCTCCACGGTTCAAGCAGGTCTCGATGGAACAACATATGGATGTTTTTGTCCTGTTTTGTTCTAAGTTTTCCCATGACTGAAAGATATTAAGAGTGTGGTCAGAATGGTGTAGACTCTGCTTCACACAACAGAAGTGACGGCTAACATTATAATTTCGAAACCGAATATTTAAGTCGTGTTCATTGTTATTAAAGCAAAATGAAAACGCACTATATTCGTCGTTTGCTCCTCCAGCAAGCCATCAATTTCAGTACATACTCCTGCGGTTCAAGGCCTTGCCAACCTATGAGCACTTGGCCTTCGAATTAAAGTTACTTTGTAGAAATGCTTCATCGTCTGGATGCAGGAATGGCTATTGGTGTGTTTCATCGTCACGGACAGTTAGTGTGCGTTAGTAGTCCCTTAAAGCACGAAACAACCGCCGTCAACTTCAACACGTTCCGTCATCACGAAAAGCCAATGTCAAATGGAGGAATTGCCCAAGAAGTCTACAGCCCCGCGTGACAGCTCCGCTCGTGGTGGTGGGATCGGATCGCACAGCATTAATAATATTTGGCGATTTATCTTTGACTGCTATACCGCCCCTTGTACGTGTGTGGGTATGATATCGTGGAGGGTGCACCAATCCCGCGACCCGCGCGTCGTCCATCATGTACGGTCGGTTTGAGAATCAAATAAACGAAAAAACGGTGTCAAGTGGCGCGCATGTCTCAAGTCCTGACCAGCTACCATACAGAGGCAACGGTAACGGGTGCACACAACCATCGTTGCGTCGCGTAATTTCTTCATAATTACTTTTTCTTATTCGACACACCATTCACATCACAAGTCAGGCCAGCAAGTTGATTGCGCTGACGAAGGCTCCGCACAAGGCAAAAAGGCTTCAACGTCGCGACGGACAGACGGACGGATTGTCGCGCGGCATTCTGCGAGTATGCGATCGGAAAATATTTTCGCCTCCTCTGGTTGGTTCACGTTTTTCGCCTGCTGTGCTGTGCTGTGCTTGGTTGCTTACCAGAAAGAAAGTGTTGCTTAAAGCGGATGTACACTTCAATGCGTGACAAAAGGCAAGTGCATTCCTCGGCTGGTGGGATGTTCTTGTAGGAGAAAGAAATCTGTAGAGAGCAACAGTTTAATCCGTTTTGCTTCGTTTTTCCACTTGAGCAGCAAAACGCACTCACGCATGTATGATAAAACACTTGGACGAATGCGTTTGTTTCCTTCTCAAACTACGGCCACATTCATCCGATTCACGGACCACTCCCTGCCTTTGAGCAATAGCACAAAGGTACACCAAAGCTACACACACGTCTTAAGCGAGCGATTTCAAGGATAATCACACGAACGGTAGCCTATACATACACACAAACGCATGCCTAATGGCATTCGTACACATACACATTAACTGACACCACTTGCACTTGCAGTACAAAGAAAACACGCACACGCGACAGAAGAATGAACGTATACAGTACTGTGGTGCGATCGCAGTTCGTCGTTAACTGTTAAGATAATGGAGCGTATAGCTGCAGTTTGTGGGATGATGATTTCGTCTCTAACGAAAGCTTCGACCGCGGATTGCCGATAAAACGTACTGCGTTTCTTCGCTCACCGTCGATTCTAGGGCCAGAACCGAAAGAAAACGTTTGCGCAAAGATGTGCGATGTAGATGTGTGTACGTTTGTACTTTTGACGTTTAAATAGAGCCCACGGAAGCGCAAAACCATTTCCACCAGCGCCGTAATGAAGTATTGCTCAGTGATGTAGTATTTGAGTGTCCTTCGGAATCTCTAGAGGGGGCCGATAACACTATTATTCTTTACCTTACGAGAGAAAGAGAGAACAAGATAATGATGAAAATTAAACTGATTCGATGAAAACCTGCAATTGTAAGAAAAAGAAGTCCTTCTTTTGTGTCTGACCTGCAGTTGCGCGACATTACTCACGGAGCGAAGCAATAGCAACATCCCAAAAGATTGGAGTTTCTTGGCTAGTTTGAAAGCTAGATGTCTGTCAGGGAATGTTCACGAATTTCGAACACTACTTTTGATAGTATCATCAGTAATCGAAAAAATATTGCTCCTGTTACTTAACATCTCTGCGACTCTTTCGATATGTAGACATTTTTCATTGTTTCTATTGTCACCGTGTTAGTTGGCACCATCAAGCACTTTTTAGACAGGGTTGTGTAGAAAATTGTGTATTTACTATACGTATTCGATACGAATGTCGCAACCGCAATGCGAGAAAGAAGTACAGACGGTGGTTCCTTCAGAAATTGTTCACTATGCTTTTCTCACTCTACGTCTTACCCACTCGGGTTGCCATCGGGAGCAAATGACGATTTTTCTTGCAGCCCCAAACCCCGTACACAAACTAGACGCAATCGCAAACTAACAAACAATATCCGAACATCGCCAAGGTTACTCTTGGAAAGATTCGCGACATTGCAGGTGAAACCCATCGATGGACCGAATGGTGAACGCGAAGGCCATCTGTTTCGCTCACGGTATGAGTATTGAAAAATGTGTGTGGCACTTCGTACCGTGCCGCCATGTTGAAATCCACACACAGTCACTGATGGCTAATCCACAAAATGGACGGACACGAGTTTGAGCGAAGGACGACGACTAGCCTTAGGAGGTGCCGTAGGAATAGCAAATAACGAACACCTACCTTTGTTAGTAACGGGGATGGTAAATTGATATCAGGATACGATCCAAAACGCAATATAACTGGTGACACGGCAAACCCGAGCGCAGAACCTTCCGTCCAACGCAAACTCGAAACTCGAACTTCTCGACCCGTTTTGTCAGTTCTACCTACGAGCAACCGTGCAACGTTTAATGAAAATGCTGTGGTTGAAGCGGTGCAGAATGAGTCATTTCCATCAGTTGTCTCGCTTTAAGATAAGAGATTTTGTCTCTCTCGCGTATGCTCTCCGAGCAAAGCAGACCTTCTATTTCAGTCGTTCATAGGATTTCCTATTGTTACTTCTACTCTTTCTCTCTTTCTCAATAGACGAGAGAGAGAGAGAGAGTAACCCCGTTTATCATGTGTCATTACGTCTATAGTCTTTTTAGTCTATAGTGGCTGCGTGCGTGACTTTATGCACTAGAAAATTATTTTAAATTATTACCGCGATCCTTATTGGTGTTGTAATCCGTGCGGTTTTTCAATTTCGCAATGACTCACTGCAGAATATAATTTTCTGTTTCTTTGTCGCTATTTACTTATATTTATAAAATGTTATCGAAGGACCACATTTGACAGAAGGTTGTTCCTGGTTGCTGTCAAATACTGACAACAGTAAACAAACGCACTGTCAGAAAGAAATTGCACTGTGAACATCCTGAAATAATACCGAATACCGCTGAATATCACAACATGAAGGAAATGAACCAGGAATTTGGTAAAAATTGTACAATGGTGTGAGCTACAGCGATTTCATTGCACTTCTATTACACATTGCAGATGTTGCAAGGCATTTCGTCAGCGTGCTGGAAATGGATGATAGTATTTCTCCTGGTATTGCCGCAATCAAAACGCTACTGATGGTGCTGGAGAAGACAAAATGTATGTTTCAGTGGGAAAGTTTGTAGCATTTTACTTTAACTATGGACCACTCTCAGTTGATACCGTACAGGAGCTACACACGACGATCCAATCAGCGGTAAGTGCAATGCGGCATACGGACAAACCGATGACTTCGGTTGTTTCCGGGACCGAGTTGTTTTCGCGCTTCATAACGCTCGCCAAGTTCGACGATAAGACGATGGACGAAGTTCGAGACATCATGCTAACCCGAGGGAAAATGTTCTTAACCAAGTTGCTCGAAAGCAGAAATGTGATCGCGAAGCAGGCGATTACCTTCATTAATGATGGCTGTGTAAGCTTTGTACAAGCATTTGGTTGTTTGGTCGTTGAAAGTAGGTAACCAATTTCTTTTGCAGAGAATTTTGACCCACGCGCGTTCGCGAACAGTCCGTGAAGCGCTTATATTGGCGGCACAACGCAACAAACGTTTCCACGTATTCATCACACAGAGTGCACCAGACCATCATGGGTGAGTTTGATTATGGCAAGCGATTATGATATGCATTTCGTCTTATTGGAATTTATTGCTCGCTCCTTTTCGGCAGCAAACAGATGGCAGACGAATTGGAAAAAGCTGGTATCGAATGCACTATCATCCTGGACACGGCAGTTGGATACGTGATGGAGACAGTGGACATGGTGCTGGTCGGTGCCGAAGGTGTGGTAGAGAGCGGCGGGATTATAAATCGCATCGGTACCGTAACCATGGCAATATGTGCGAAGGAAATGAAGAAACCATTTTATGCGCTTGTGGAGAGCTTTAAGTTTTGCCGTTTGTATCCGTTGAACCAACGAGATCTTCCCGACGATTATAAGGTATGCCAAACATACTGTCAGCATATACGGTCATTGTTAATCATTTTTACTCTGCTCTTTTCCACACGGTGCAGTATAATAAGAATAATTTGCAGAACAAAGCGAAGGCTCATCCGATGGTAGACTACACACCTCCCGGTTATATCACTCTTCTCTTTACCGATTTGGGCATACTGGCCCCATCAGCCGTGAGCGATGAGTTGATCAAACTGTACTTGTAGTCCTTTGTATATAATAAAGTTTTAGAAAAGATGCATGAAAAAAGACCCCATTGCAATTTTCATTTCATCTAATAACGTAGCTGCTGATGTGGAAACTGTGGTACGGGCAAATGGCAAAGGCAGCCTAAGGTAAAGAAAAGCATTGCGCTTACCAAGTAAAGTTATGGATCTGACCAAGTAAAATTATTTCAATAGCAAAAAACCGTTTTCTTTCAAATAAATAATTTCAAACAAATAATGAGAAACGACAAGGGATATTTCACTTACATACTTAATTTATGTAAATATCGCAATAATGTTCCTAGCTAGTTCGGCTAGTTCGGCACCCGGTGTATAAGAGTCGGCAGGCAGAAATGTGGTCTACTGTTTGGCAAAACAGCGTTACTTTTTTATGCAAGTATGATTTTGTGCGTATAAACTAGGCAGATCAATGGATAATTTGTTGTGTATCGTACGCTTATATGTAATTGTTTAAAAGCTAAGCTGCCTTCTATTTTTTTGTAAAATTAGAGAACAAGAAACCTTCATGTTAACCGTTGCGATCACGCGTATCCCTGTTCGTTCGCCATTTTGGAAGTAAGTAAAATTTAGTGAACCTGGTTTGTGTTTCTACTTCTCGGCGTCCGATGGCACACAGCACAACTGTTGTTGGAGCGTAGCAAGAGTCCATTTGATCATTCTGCTCTAAAGTTTATACAGTGTCAAAACAATACAAAATAAATACAGTCACAGTAAATCCACTCTTTGTTGAAGCACAAACATTTGATTGAGAATATGTTTCGAGGAGAAAGAGTTGGTTGTCTTATCATACGATTGCATAAAGTGCTTCCTTCTATCGCAATCCCAGCATTCATTTCCCGCTCACTACCATCTTGTCGACCTAATATCTATCACACATTTAGTGCATATGCGTGCATATGCATTACCCCATATAAATCCCTTAAACCGAGTTATTCACTGTGTTCTTCAAGTTCCTTTGCATCGTTGGCGCGGTCATACGAAGTGCACTTCATTCATCCGTTTCATTTGCCAACGCAATCATTCGCTTTTCCGGACGTTCGCTCAATTCTAATACCTATTGCTGTCTCTAAATAGTTATACTTATGCAGTTCTCTGTCTGCATAGTTATTTTACAATTTAACAGCCCACGGCTGTCGACGCAATTTTCTAGGTATCAACTTAATGTTTAATCATCTTCTCCGTTGCCCTCTTTCCTGTTTACTTTGCTACATTAGCTCTGTCACGCTTATGGAAGCACTTTTTGCAACACGTTACAATCCCCACCGTTTTTACTTAGGTTTCGTTTTCCTCTCTTTGATTTTCGATATGATGCCAAATGTTCATATTGTTTTTATCGTTAGTTTTGTGCTTTTGATTACTTCTTCTGTGTAGAATGCCTTGTTGAAGCCATTTGGTTTTGATATTGTTCACTTACTTTTCAAACTATTTTTTTGTTTTGTTTCGCAAAGTGGCAAATATGAGGAACAAATAGTAAGGAAGCCGGGGATGGCCTGGATAGAAGCTCCACTTGGACCTGATTAAAAGTTGGCAGCATTGAACAATCGCTGTAATATCGTATTCCACAGTTTGTTAGTTGCCGACCATCCGACAACGGAGTCCTCTTTCGTCCACGGTCGTCCACCACCGCATGCCATCGGTCAGTCCTTGGGGCAAAGCAACAGTGCATCGACCACGCTATAGATTTCGTCAAAGTGTGGTCGACTTTCCGGTTCGTACATCCAGCACTTCAGCATGAGACGGTACATCTCGGGCGGAGCACCTTCCGGCGCAGGCATCCGGTAGCCTTCGTCGATTCGCTCGCGTGCCATCGAGTTGCTCATGCCCGAGTAGGGCGTGTCGCCGCGACTGAAAATTTCCCATACTAGAATTCCGTACGACCAGACATCGCATAACGATGTGTATTTGCCAAAATTCAGTGCCTCCGGTGCGGTCCACTTGATCGGGATTTGCTTCATGCCACCGGATACTGGGGAATAAAAAACACAAGAGAGTAAAACTAATGTTTCACATGTTCACTCGGAGAAGATATTGTGAAGCTTACCGATGTATTCTTCTTCCTCGCGAGACATTCCAAAGTCGGAAATTTTTACTATATTCTCGCTCCCTATCAGACAGTTTCGAGCGGCAAGATCTCGGTGTATGCAGTTCTTCGATTCCAAGTACCTCATGCCGGCTGCTGCATCTCGGCACATTCCCATTAGCTGCCGTTGGCCGAGCGTGGTGGCATTTTTGCGCAAGAACATCAACAGTGAACCTCCGGCCACCAGTTCCATGACAATCATGATCGGTTGTTTCTGCACGCAAATACCGATCAGCTTGACTATGTTGGGATGATCGTACTGCTTCAATATGCGACCCTCTTGAAGAAATTTACGCTTTTGTTCCTCCGGCAGCGTCATTCGGCACGTTTTTACCGCAACCAACGTGTTTTTAGATGACTTAAGTTTCGCTTTGTACACGTCGCCGAAGTTCCCGCGACCGATCTTGTCCAGCAGAATCACGTCATCGTTGCTGAGCTCCCAGCGCTCGCGTAGTACCGGCTTACGCAATACTGCACCTGAACGACCCGTCACTGGCAGCTCTGATTGATACTGGTGCACGATCAGCTCCTGTATGCTCGGGAACGCCGGTCCTTCGAAGCGATAGTGTCCCTGCACGAAGGACAAAGAAAAAGTAATGTTTCAGGACCATCATCAATAGGACGGCAATTTGCCACTTACTTCCGCTGTTGTCTGTACAATAAAGTGTTTGTGTCCGTTCCAGCAGACACTGAGTACGGTTTGGCTTTCGTCGTTGCGTGTAGTCTCTCGTACCAGAAAGTCGCCTTCATTTCGAAGCAATCGAACTACTTCCTCCCGGGGTAGTACACCGTGAAACCATTCCTCTTCGTGCAACGGACGATTCGTGGACAGCGTCATCTAGAATGTTATTAATAAAGAAGTCAAACAGATCGTCATATTTAAAGGGCATTTTAAGCATTTATTGTAGAATCTGGCTGCTGCCGCCAATAGGATAATGAAGGAGCTGGCGCTGAAATTCCATGCAAATGGTTTGATTGTGTACAAGCTCTACGACGAAGCCAGTTCTGAGAACATAAGTTCTGGGGATATCAAGCCGGATCGATAGTGATGTTACAAACATTTGTAGACTAAAATTTCCGCTAAGCGAAAAGAAATATGGAAAACAAACAATTCATACGAACAAGTACAAAATGAAACGTAATTAACATGATTGAACAGGTTATGATTCGGAAAAGGCGGTTGGGAGTGGGACAGAACGAAGGGAACCTATTAATATCGATGTTAAAAGGCCATCAATTAATGTCTGGCAATGACATCTTATGTTTTGGACACGAAACTGCTAAGTATCGCGGAGGCATAAATAGAGAAGCAGCATCAGTTGCCAACTTGGCAGCCAGCACTATTCTCGATTACCGATATTTTGATCAAACGTTTTGTCTCCGATAGAATGTCACTAGATGGAAAGGAGTAGAATTATGATTTATCACAGTTTTGCATCGACTATGAAGATTGAAGAACAGATGCTTGTAAAGCTTTTTTTCTTTACCAGCGTCTTTTTCGATACGAAAACGAAAAGCTAAAAATACGAAAAACTTCGGATCAAATTCCGAAGATTCCGAAATTGAATCAGCGAATGAATTGGTTTGAAAATCGTTCTCTCTCTCTTTTACTCTTCTCAGCATTCAAAAAGGGAGCAATTTTTTCGATTTCATTTTTCCAAACATGCAAAACGGTTTCGAAAATGATCCTGAATTTGGGTCAAACGTAATTGAATTTAATCTTTAATGAATCCAACGTCAGTGTCGTTGTAGCACAGGCCCCTCCAGACTTTGGTGGAGTATACTTTTGGGATCGTACATGGAAATGAGTAGGATTGGAGAATGTTGTTTCAACCAGGTAAGAAGCATCTTTCTAAACTCCCGGCTTTACCACAGAGACCAGTGTCGGAGGTTGTCTCATATGGGGGGCAGTATTTAATTTAAAAAAATAGCCAATACATTTCAAACGGCTTTGAAGGTCGCCATTCAACCTTCGATTTGCAAAATTTTATTCATGATATTGAATGTGTGCATGAAAACTAACAGGAGCATTTGTGGCATGAATGTACATCCGATATAAAGGAGTCTATCGATGTAGTATAGATTGGGAATTTTAACATGTTGCATTCCGCAGACTTCTCGTTTTGGGAGTGCAAGTTGAAGCAAATCATCAGTGGGCAACAAATCCGAAACAGTAGTGAACAAACATGAACGCTTACCATCGCCATGGTAACCTCACCAAGTTTCTAAGCAACATATCATTAACAGCGTCAGTTGTGGAAGCGGAATATTGCGAGGTCGAAAGGCGAGCGCCCAAAGCCGGCATACCGCGCAAGTCATCCGAAAAGGATAAGAAGAAAGTAAAATTACTTTCATTAGAGTCCCGCAGTCCATTATACACGAAACATCATTGACGTATTCGCAGACATCAATGTCAAGAAGTGAGCGACGGATGGCAATGCGGTGGAAGCGCGCACCACAAGATCCGGAGTCGTGTGCGTTCCGGTCCCGGCAGCTTGGCGATACGGTTCGGGAAAATGTTCAAGAAAAGTCATCGCGAGGAAAATATGACGTGGGCTGAGATGTGAAGTGCGACAATATTCCCCGCTGCTGCATACAACACAACCAAATATGCACAAAAAATAAGTTTAAAACAATTGCCTTTACCATCAGTAGGGTCATGATGCGTTTCTTGCGAACTGGTGGCCTCGGTGGAAACACAAAGTTGTGATAAACGCTATCGGTTTCGTACGACGACGATGTAGACGCCGTCGTACTAAATTCGGTGATGCTCATGGTTCAAACAATCGACAACGTTTTCAGCACTATTGCACTTTTCTTATTAAATAAATTTAATGCCCGGGTAAGCAGCTCCGGCGCACTGAACTGCAAAAATACCAACGCGTTACAACTCAGATTGCTAAACTTCTACTTCTGCAGACGGTGTATTTATAAGCACATACTCTAAACGAGATCTAACCACTAAAAATCACTCAGAACTGAAACCCCATAGAAAAGCAGGTGCCCAAGGTGCGGATGCGTAGGCCTTTAGAAAGTAATTTTCGCCGATTTCGCACAATCTTTATCTGTATGGGGTAGCACGGCTCTGCAAAAAAAATATCTCAAAATATAACTGTCGCTCGATTTTTTCGCCGGCGGACGCTTCCATCGGGGGAGGAAGCTAATTTTTCACTGGCCGTCATAACCCGACGACCGCGTGCCGAGAAGGTTTATTTTAAAGAGCAATCAGGTAGTTACGACCAAGAGAAAGAGACTAACGACGTCCGCGAGAGAGAGCTGATCGCGTTCGCGTAATGGCAAAAGAAAACCTTCCATTTTCACATGATCGTGAAGATTTTCACAAGGCCTGGCAAAATTGTCGCTTTGGCACCGAGCAACTATCTACAATTTTTGTAGATGTAGGGTTGTACTTTGTGTTTTGTTTTAACCTACTGCTTACACTTGGGAAGCAAAAATTTTCAAAGGCCAATAGACGGTTTTGAAAGTTGCTAATGAATCTTTCGAGGTGTCGTTCGAGGTGTCAATGTTTTTGAACCAAAGGGCTTCAAATTCAAATTCCTCCTACGTTGTGAGAAAACTGCGGTCGCTACTGTGGACTAGCATCTTTCATCGTGAAACCCACGGTTGCCTCTTGCAAAACAAGACATTTCTCATTTGGCCACACGAGAGATGAAAGTCGCGAAACGGAGCTAAACCAGACGCAGCCACAGGATCGACCCGGGCACGACGCGCTCACCGGCGCACGGCTGGTGTATTGGTAAGTTTATACCGCGTACGCCAGCATGGTGTGGCCATATGTGTAGGCAAACGGTTTTCGTTAACATTATAATAAAAATAAAATTAAAAACATCACTGCAATGGGATACGATGAGATCAACATGCGCGGATGTATTTTTACTGTTTTTTTTTCTCACGCTTCGTCAAGCAATGCTGGGTCTCATCTACCTATAGAGCATTAGCACCACGCTAGGCGGCTGATTTTAAAGATCGCTCCCCCGGATCTCGGTTGTCGCCTGAACCTGCCCTTCAGCAACGCAGCAATAAACGTCAACTGGGCACCGGGCACACGTGAAATTGCCGGGCGATAGCCCATCCTGGCAAAGGTCATTCAATCGTTAGTGTAAACCCGGTTCAGCGAAGGTGGATCAATCACCAACCCAGCTAAACGTTCAGAATGGGCCGGTTATGAAAGAAATGGTGTGTAAATGTTATTCTTTACTGTGCGATGCGATAGAAGTGTGTCGCGCTGAATGTAGGTCAAAGTCAAACGGAATTTGAATAATTTGGTTGAAACAGCTAAAAAGAACAATGAGAAACTGGATTTGTACGGCAGCAGCGCTAGTCCTTTAGATGATCAAAATAATCATAAGCATAACATAAAGTATTAGTATAGATTAAAACAAATTCAACTAAACACTATGAAGTAACACCAAACTACAAGAGCTACAGATCATCAAGCACTAAACTAATATTAGTGGTCGAACGAATGCAAGAAGAAGAAAAGAGAGAAGCACAAAATGAATTAGATGTAAAACACAGCATTTAGGCAAAATAAAACTAAAATCAAGCTACTATTAGACCATTACAGAGGCATGCACTACGACAGCACGCAGCAAATACTCACACCAACAACACCTTCAGAATAGTCGGTTAGTTTGTGGGTCTTAATCGTTAGCACATCGATATCCTCGTACTCGAGATTGATCATCTCGGATACGGACCACTCCTGTACTGCGATTGCGGCGAGCTCCGCTTCTGCCCAGCTGGAGTCCAAGCTGTCGTCATGGCACCCGTTGCAAATCTCGAGTTCCGGAAATTCTTTCGCAAAATCCAACACCGTCCGGCTCGGATGGATGGTGGTGCCAGGACGAACGATGCGCTTCGAGCACGTTCGGCACACTTCTCCTGTTGGCTGCCGTGCCGGTAGGTGTCGCTGCTCGGAAACGTTCGCCGTTGGGATGTTCCGACCCGTCCCGAATCCTGCCCCGTTCACCTTCTTGTGGACCAATTTAGTGAACTTTTCTTTCAGATTGCTTTTAAAGCTCGAGCTGGGTTTACTATTCGAATCGGGAGCGGCGCGGCCGTGGAGATCTGGGTGCGATGGTGTCGTTGGTAAAGCGTCACCGAAGGCACGGATAGGCGTCGAGCATTCGGCCGGTTGGGGTGAAAGCAGCAACGGCACACAATATTCCCCACCCATAGTATCTACGCCACGATCCGCTCCGTGCATGATCGGATCGGACGGCACGGGTGGTTCGTCGGAGAAGGTAAATCTAATTGCCAGCAGGCCGGGGCGTTCTTGGTCAGCGATCAGATCTAGCTTCTCCTCGGCACGTCCCTGACGCTGGGCGAGGTTGAGGGACGAATCCTTCACCTTGTTGGTCGAGTGTAAGAGTTCGCGCCAGGTTGCGCGTACCGTTGCCGAAAAGGACGAGCCGGCCGGTTTCGGTGCGTGGTCAGGCGACGCTCCCGGTTGCAGCTCGTCAGCCAGCAGTTCGTCTTCCGAGAATGCACTTGGAGGATGCAACTGATGCTGCTGCTGCTGCTGCTGATCGCGGTGCTTCTTCTCGTTCCTCGAATGATGCTGTCGATGGGCACGGTTCGCTTTGGACGACTTGCGTTTCTTTTTCTTCTGACCGCTGGCGATGGTGCGGTTCAACGTTGCTTGCTCCGCCGTTGTGCTGCGGTCAGTCGATGGACTTGCTGAGTCGGTTTCCCTCATCAACCTGAACTGCCGTTGACCGGCATGTGCTGCCATCCGATTTCGCAGTCGTCCGGAGAAGCTCTCGCCGCTGCCTGTTGCCTTATCGGGCGTACCTGTTCGCTGTAGCACTTCCGACCCTCCTGTGGCCTTCGATCCCTTCATGCGGAGTTTAATCTTGTCGCGAAAACTGTGAGCCTTTTCAAAACCGCTGGCGGTTGGTTTCGGTACGGGCACCAACTCTTCTTCGGTACGCAGGACGCGAATGTACTCGTAGTGCTCCGAAAGGCGTGCTGATAAACGCTGATGTTCATCGAGCTTCACGTTCAGTGCGTCGATAATATCGAGATGCTGTTCGATGGAGGATTTCCAGTGGCCGCTGCTGCTGCTGTTGTTGCTCTCCCCATTCGCTGCCTCTGGTAGCGCCTTCTTCATCGTCAGATACTTTGCTTCCAGCTCTGCCCGGTTTACTGTTGCCTCCAGGGGCTCACATTCGAATGAGCAACCGCGACGTTCCTCGACTTGATCGTCGTCGCAACTTTCTTCGTGCAGTAAATTATTTTTCGAGTCGTTCAGGACGTCATTCGCTGTCCTGTCCTCAGCGGCATCGTCGTCACTGTTGTCGTCCTCATCATGCACACAGGTTCGCTGCCGGTCGCGGTTGAACAGATGCATCTCACTATCCTCGCTGCAAGCTTTGGCCCGCAAACGCCGATACTGTCTGCCATCGGTCCGGGAGTTGGGTGAGTTAATGAGGTTAGAATCAAAATGGGGCGCCACGTTGTTCGGTTCGAACCGATCTTCCGATCGCGCGACACTGCTGATGTTAGTATACGCACACGCTTCCTCTCTCTCGTCCCGAGCAACATTGTCACGCCAACCATCGTTGAACGCCTCCATTTCGACGTACACGTTCGACAGTCGATTGTCGGGATCGCATGGTTGACTGTGGGAGGAAGATTCGGGTGCCCCACGATCGGAAAGCTCCACACCGGAAGCGTGCAGACTCGGAGGCTTCCCGTCGGCAGTGACGCAGAAAGCTTCCTCACAGTCGGCCGGTAGCTGCTGGTAGTGGTTAGTACCGTGCGGTGGTAAGCCGTCCACAGAAGCTTGCACACGCTCACACGCAACAGTGGAAGGACTACAAGCACTATTTACCGTAGCGGCAGTCGTGCCCGTCGACCGGTGCCCTGGTTTCGGCGTCTGCGCTGGGGTCGTTCCGGTTGAATCGAGCGCATGGGTACCGGCACCCGATCCCGGCGGCCCCGGTGGTCCCGATTTTCGACGCAACTGATCGATTATCATAGACATAACACCACCACCACCACCATGTTTGCCACCACCAGTGCGCAGTGAGAAAAAGCCCGATGTCAACGGTCCGTTGTGCTGTGAGTCGGTCTATTCGCGGTTCGATAATGGTAACACAATCAATGACCAAAGAAAATGAACAATTTGTTACATTAGTGAGAAGAAAACAAAATCACCGCACAACTAGTCGAAGATCAAAGGTCACCAGGGCAAACAGTTGCTAGAGAGGATCTACAATGTTCAAGTTAGCGGCATCTACAAGCACATCTTCTGGGATGCTGGGGACTTTGGCCCACCGTGCACTCACCGAAAGGTCTTGACTGACAGACTTTTTGTTCTCGATAAGGTGTTCTACCGACAGGTCGTCACAACCGGATGGTAGCTCCTCGCAACCGACCTCATTCAACGCTGCCCGGATCATATCGACCAGCTTCACCGTCTGACGTTCTTGGCACCGCAGGTTGCTCAGTTCCTTCGACGATCTGGGATCACACGAAAGGTTAGGGATAATTTAAATACACCACACAAAAACGTAGCACGCCGTAGCGGAACTCACTTATTGCTGGTCTGGTCCTTCCCTGGGGTTCCGTTTTGGGTGCCATTTAGAATCGGTGTAGAGGGTTTGGTGGCCGGCGAACCGACAGGGCTGGCGGCGGGTGAACCGGATGCACCGCTCCCGGTACCGTTCGGTTCGGCAAACAGTTTGTTTTGGCGCTCCTGCAGCTCCTTGATCGTACCTTCGAGCTCGGTCTGCCGGCTGCGCAGCCAATCGACCGTCAGGTTGTCCACCGTCAGCGTGTTGGCTTGCAGTTTGCCCAGACTGTCCTCGACGAGACTTTCGTCGAACTGAAAGACGACCGGGGCGGTCGGTGAGGTTTTATGTTTCTCCGTGAAATCCCGGTACTCCTCGGTTGAGTTGATGTTCGCTATGCTCGACTCAATGCGCAGCTGAATGTCGGCGTACTTATCGGACGTGGTGTCGCTTAGTTTGGCGATCTCCATCAGCAGGTTGCTCCTGAAAGTTGAAAGCAGGAAGAGGTAGTTTCGAGTCACAAGTAAATCTTGATCGTATTAGAAAGTTAGACGATCGTGCGAGCACGTGCGCCTCTGTCACTACCGTATGTAGCGTAGAAATCGAAACTATTCAAAATGTTATTATTCGTGTGCGACTAGAAAACCGATAGAACTTTTCACGAATGTACGTTGCCCAGTTTGAAAATAATTTGACCTAACGTACGCGTGCAAGGTACGCGATACGCACCACAACGCACCATGAGTTTCATAATTTAAATTGATCCGATGAGTTGGCGGTATTACCGGCGGAGGCCACAGGAAGTAGCCCAAGCCCACAGCACCCGCACACCGCAAGCGAGCCCTCACTTGTGGCCCCCTTCTGGTGGCTTCGGCCGGATGTTGGACGAATTAGTTCTTGGCGATCCCATCCAAATTATTCAAGCCCACTTCAGGAGCTTCGCAGCCGTAGGACGTTGCGCCGGAAGCGGACCGTCAAGATAGCGCATAAATTGCTGACTAATGCGCCGCACTGTCCAGGGAGTGTGTTCGGCTACAACAACACCTTTGGGTACCCTTCATTGCGTCCTAGTGGGACCGCCACCTCCGTACGTACCATGCCTGAATGAAGCCCTCCTGGAGGGACTGCTGATTTTCGAGTAAGCCGGGCAGCAGAATCGTCCGGAAGTCTTTCTCCACCTCGACCGCCTCGGTGATGAGCAGGACGTACTCGTTGTGTGCCTGGTGTAGCTTCCGGCAGGCTTTCTGGTACTTGTCGATGACATCGTCCAGTTTACGCCCGGATCTGCCGGCTGCATGGCGTAAACCGAGTGGTTCGTTGAAATGGCAAGAAAACAGACATACATAAATAAACCGGACAGCATTAGCAGCATGATGTGCGTGCAAAATATGAGTATTGCCCTGAAACTGGGCCCGAAACAGAATTCTTGATACCGATTTTAAAACTTACACTTGATATGTTCCTCGAAGCGACCTCGAAGCAGCTTATAGTAGTCTAAATGTTTCTGATATTCGCTTTTCTTTCGGGCAACGTCCTCTGTGAGCTGTAATGCGAAAAGAAGCGAAAAAAATTATTGATACATTGTGAAAGTGGTTTTACTCTCCATTCAATGAAAGGCTATAACGAGACGTGTCTTTTCATTCATCTTCAGAACATAAGCTTGTGAGCTTAAACTTATATCGCTCTAAAGTTTTCAAAGAATCCCAATATTAATTGCGTTATTCCCTGGCAAACATGCCCGAACGTACGACGATTAATAGTTGTTGAATTTACTAGACCAAAGACCTTTGTTTCAATTAAGTACTTATGTCAACTGCTATCAACGGGTATGGAGCTTCCACTCCGCCCATAGTGCCGATCCTACCGATATACCACCGTACCGTGCACTGGGAACTGCGGGCCCAGCTACTGCACTGTGCACAAATGGAACCAGACTAGTGTATGCATTTTATGCAAATTCAACCGAGACGTTTACCATCAGCGCAGCAGTACCCAGCTGCGCCATGCAATAAACTTCCCACCAACGAACCGAACACTGCCATAAATCATAACCCAAACCTCCCGCGGCCCTTGGTGTCACGTAAAGAAGATTTGATTTAACCTTTTCCGCCTTCACCGCCAGCGTTTGGGGTCGCCGCGTTCGGTTTGGAGTTTCATTCCTTCCTTCCCCTAATGATACACTTGAAAGCAGCTATCAATTTGGCATGCATGATTGGGATCCATTGGAAAGTCATTTTTCTGGAGCGAGCCTTTTTTGCTGGCTACGACCAGGGGCAAAGCCACGGCCAAGGATCACTCAACCGATGGTCCTTCGATTCTAGCGACATGAATTCTGGCCCACTGACTCGAGCATGCTGACCAGCGCTAGAACGTTGCACACCGACTCGTACGAAGCGATGCAACTGAACGATGGGACAAAAAATGATGGTGGGATTTTGAAGGAAAAAAACTATCCCGGACCCACCACTGGCACCGTTGATAAATTGATGGATTTTTTACCAAGCATTTCCCTTTGGATGGGAACGTTGGAAAAAGTGGAAACTATAAATCAGGACCCACACATTTCAGCAAATACCGGGAACTGCTAAGGACACTCGGGTGTTTAAGCGGAACTAGCGGAACTGATTGTAGTGCAGTCCAGTTAGAATGAAACGCTTTATGGTGCTCCCCATGTGATCAAATGTGTGCTACAGATAAGGCAGACAAATCTAACGCAATTGCTACTGATTCCAGTTCACAGAACGTTCGGTTTTTGTCTCGGGTTTCAAATTGTTCCATAATGGCCAGCGCTTGCCGGTTTTCAGTTTTTGTCTACAACTTTCCTAACGACGCACCGATTAGATTGCCTTTAAAAACCGATTTTGGAGTGTTACACAGGTTACAGAGTCCTTCCTATAACGAGTTCGAACCGGTACGATCGTTACATGTACGTTCTATCTGCTGTGGTCCTTAGTTCCGTGAGGCCGCTGAGCGCCGGTGAGAAAAGTTAACGTTAAATTTTGTTATTAAATTGCGTCCAACTTACGCAACGCTTAAATTACATCCACGCCTTCATCAAACAGGATATTCTGTATTCTGGCTGTCTTGGTTCGTGTATCAACAATTGAAATATGGCAATTCAACTGGTGGAAGTTGTTGACGATTCGCAAACAAACGCAGACTTCAAACAGCAAACTAAGAAGTTTTCTACCTCGCAGAAGGTCACCGAAGGCATCCTGTATGATGCACTTAAGCTTCTGAAGGTGTACGGCATCTCAGGTTCTCCAAGAGAGCGTGTTCGATACATTGTGGTCTTTGCTACCATTTTGCTAGTCGTATTGATTCCAAAGGTGGCATTCCCGTATGAAAGCTTTGAAACCGCAATTCTTGGCCACGCCGAACTCATATTTCAAGCCAATATCTACACGTGCCTCCTGATTCTGGTAGTGCAAAATGAAGAACTTAAGCAATTAGTAAGAGACTGCAAACGGTTTGCAGAAAAGGGTATGTAGAGTTTTTGATAGTCTTTGTCGAATAAAATAACAAAGTAAATTGAGCATCATCCTTCATCTCTACACCAGTTCGCCGTTGTTCGTCACGGGTGGTGGTCGCTAACCTGCAGTTCCATCAGGGTGCAATTCACAACACCAACCGAACCATATGTCGTATGTTGTTCTGCGCGGTGAACTTCTTCGTCTTCGCCCCTCTGATGAGCACGGTCTGGTCGTACTATTGTGTCGCTCGACGTAACAATGGTACCGCACAGCACGGTGTTCAGATGGAGGAAAACTTCTACGGGCTGAATATCAAAACCTCTTTGTCGGATTATCTGTTCTTCGAAGTCTTCATGATCTCGGCTTCGTACCTTGGCGCGTACTCTGTGGCCGTGAAAAGTGTCACGATGTATAGCTTGATCAAATATTGCACAATTTACTTCCAGCTGGTTGGCCTGGAACTGCAAGTCCTGGCTAAGGCCAACGGCGACGATTGGGGAAGCAAGCTTAAAATAATCGTGAAAATGCACCAGAAAGCCTTCGGGTGTGCCAAACAGCTGGAAACCGTCACGGCACCTTTCTTTCTGGTGCAACTAAGTCTATGCGTATTGATATGCAGTTGCATGCTGCTTTCGTTTGCCGTTTCTGTGAGTTGACGGACTCTCAACAGTTCCAAAGTGTTAAACATATTTTTCAATCCGTGTTTCTCCCGTTACAGGGAGTTTTTGAGGCACAGTTTATGAATCTTTCCATCCTATTTGCCGTTACCTTGTCAGAGACATGCATGTTCTGCTATCTGGGGGACAAGCTGTCAGCCGAGGTACGTTACTGTGCGCTGCACTTAACGGAAAGTTCTTCAAATAACATATTTAGAGCCTTCAAGTTTCGCACGTAGTGTATAGCTGCAACGCTTGGGATAATCTCTCAGCCAGTAAGATGAAAAACTTGCAACTAATCATGCTGCAAGCTCGGCAGCCCGTCGGAGTTTCAGCTGGAAAATTTTTCTTCCTTTCCATCGAACGATTCGGAAAGGTAAGTTCCAAGGATCGCTCACCTTTCGTGAAATTTCAAACATTTTCTTATACCTTTCTTTACCAGCTTCTCAAAATGACATACTCAATTTTCATAGTCTTGAAGGACGTAATATAAAGATATGACGAAAAGCTTCTGGAGACACCGTCAGCCACTATCGGCCATTGACTTTGAACTAAACGCATTTCCAAAAAAAGTTACTTGAAGTAAGGGATACAACAATTTGTGGCAATGGCAATAGAGAATGCACAGTTTAAGTAGAATACAGAAACAAAGCGATCGAATGAGTGTTACTAGAAATTAGGCATTATGTAAAATTCGACTTAACAACGAGTAGTACATAGTTTTGATCATTTGGACCCTTTTAACAAAGGAAGAAAAATCATCTCTCGCAAGGGCAAGAATTATTAATAATCTTTTTCTTTTAACATTTACTAGCTTTGTTAATTGAAATTAGCTACACAGATTGTTGCTTCAAACAATAGTTACAAACACTGTGTGCATTATTATTTTTGGCAACAATGTGGGGAGCAGAGTGAAGGCGGCCAGTCGAGCTGTCGTTCTTTGGCCTAACATTATTACAAACCCTTCTCCCCCGGTGCAATTCGATGCAAATATTTTCACTGTGGTTTACTAATAAAACGAACACATGCGGACAGGGAGAAAAGTCCACATTCGTCTGATTCGTCCGATGTGCGCTGTAGCAAAGCGGCGCGGCGATGTGGGAGACAACCGTAACAGTGCCCAGATTGTTTGCACTCGAGATGCACTGCAGCATCGCCGTGCACTTCGTCTAATAAGTTCGCATGGCGGTGGTCCCCACGCAATGCCGGCTTCTACCGTCTGTTACGTTGAACTGGCGCAGAAACTAGGCTGGCAGGCCGCTCCTGCCACCGACCGACCGACGGACTGCGAAACAACGCTTTGCCCAGGTCGACCGCCGCGGTACCCTCCGCCGGGAAAACCGTTATCGAGCGCGGTGTGATCTGGTTCTTCGATTACACCCGGACCCCGGGAGGCATCGTTGTATTTGATTTTGTGCATGAACGCGTAAAACGCAACTGATTCTCACACCCCAGCGGGGTCCCGTGGCGGCAAGATGGGAAACTGTAGCAACCCCGAACGCGGCTGTGTGCTGCGCCGTTATGCAGGATACCACCGTCAGCATCGCCGGTTAACTTTCGCGTATGGATATGATAATTTTTCTGTGCCGGCTCAGGAGCGGCCCTATATTGAGACTTTCTAATTTCCCTTTTTTTCGCTCACCAGAGATACTCAGAAACTTCATTCATTAGGGGGATCGTTGCGTGCAACTTAACTCGGTGCACTATCCCATGCTCCAGCGGGAGCTCACGTGCACGCGCGACGGCTCCGTGACATAATGCCCTACAAAACCCGACTGGATGCCTGGGAGCGGTTTACTTCACTGACGCACATTGGCCGAGTTACTGACTCGTGCTTACGCTAATGGTTGGAATTACGGACACGGACACACTGGTTGCCCAATTGTTAATCATAAGCGAGGGAGCTTTAATTGATCGTCTCTTAAGGCATTCTTCCTAAGCTAGCCCTTTGCACTTATTGATCAAAATTAAATGAAATCGGCAGTGATATTTTGTATGCTACAACGGGCAGTATTATATGATAATCAGTATCAATTTTTGCTTTCAAGTCAGGGTTCGAACTGGTGACTTTCGCATAGAAGAAAAAGCCAAATGTATGCATTATAATATTTCGATCAACATCAACTATTCCCATCAAGTTTCGTTCCAAACCTAGTATAAGTTATTAGACTTTTTTCTTGTGTCGAATGTTCATTCAACGAACCGTGAAGTTGTAGTAGTGCTTAATTGTATCTAAGATAGTTTAGCTTCATGCAGTTCGCTTTCCATCTGTATACATTATCTCATTTCGAACTAAGTTCCCATTTACAAAATTTACGGCAGCAAACTAACGACAGAAGTGTTGCACGTGCCGCTCCAACGATAGTAACTCCATTATATCTACACCTTACGCTCGTAGTGCAATCAACGAAAAAGCAGCTTAAAGATGATTCTCATTCGAATCAGAGGAATCGTTAGAATGGCGCTCGTTTACAAAAAAAAACATTACTGCCTTCGTGGCGTCTTAATCGTTCATTCTCTTTTTCTTTGCTATGCCACCCGGAAGTAGTTGCAATGACGCACGTATCGCGAGCTGGTACAGTTTACGGTACTACAAACGAGTTGGTCCGGTTTCACTGTCTTCTAGGATGTTTGCAGAAAAATAAAGGATCTCTACATTATTAAGGTTGTCTGGAAACATAGCAGAAGCTGAAAACAGTACCGGAAATCAAAAGCACCCTTGTCCGGCCTTAAACGCGCGTGAAGAGTTATGCTTCATTATCTTCAACATCCCGACCCAGACGCCCAAGCCACTTCACAGACGCCCAGCACCAGAACCGTTTCGGTGTGCAACACGAAAAGTGCATCGACCAAAGAAGCGGCCGCTTTGTGGATGTCCTGTGGGTGTGATGCTGACGCCGCGACCGGTTGTTTTCTATCGATTGCACCGTTGGCGTTCCCTGTAGCGGAAGTCTCACCAGACGAAGGAAGAACACATTTCCACCATCCTTCCACACTCAGCCTGTGACGTTCCACAGCGTTGCCCGCCGGTTCTTGCTTGCCGTGGATCATGGGCGATGTCTGGGAGCAAGTGAATGCACTTCGACCAACGCCAGCCGGCAATCCGGTTGCATTCGAGTAGCGACCCCATCCCGCTAGAGATGGGTTCGCCCACCACGCTGCAAGACATTCCTAAAATGGCCAAGTGCAAAAGTCACACGAAAAATAGCTCTTGGTCTGGTCGGGGTGTTTTTCTTACGGCGACCGGCCACCCCCCTTGCCGGAAGTATAGTCGGAAGGAAAATGTGATCAGCCGATAGCTGTCTGGTCCTGAACCAGCACCAGACAGTGATGCTGGCTTTCGAGGGCTGGGTTTCGTCTTTGACCGAAATTGTCGTAAAGCATGCAACGACCCTTTGTTGAAAAGAGAGCTTGGGATTGCATTTTATACAATCATGCTAAGAACAAAGGATATTTATGAGATCGTGTTCAATCGAATGAAATAAGGAAGACACAAGAACACGATATCATATACTTATGGTGTTTGATATAAATTTTGGTATTGGAAATTATGGTACAAATCAATAATAACATGGGGCACTGTGGCGATAGACGTGCCTGCATAAAAGTACTTCTCGTTTTGGTCCTCGTTTTGGTTTTGGTCAGAAGCAAATGGACCTTGCGCAACTTTCCGAGAAGCTAGGTGATTCCTGGTCCGTGCTTTATTGGCACTGGACGTAGAGTTTAATATTCACCTATTCAGGTTGACCTACGTGAGGAAATCATCAATATTAACTTCATCGGAAGGGCGAAAGGGTGTTCAAATTGAAATTCGCAAAACGAGAATCAACCCCTTCTAAATTCGACCAACCTCCCGTAAGACGAAAAACAAACAGTTTACGACAAGTGACGGAGCGGAATAAACGAAAACTTTTCGAATGAAGCACGACAAGGACTGCAACAACCGAGACAAAGAAAAACGGAAACCGGAACCGGGACGAGTATGCATTTCTATCGACTTTTTACCCATTTTGCGAACATTGTGATTGGGAATTTGACCGTGTTTATCACGTCCCTGGGGCCCGCTGTGAGCAGAGCGGTACATTGATACCGGTTCGTTTTGTTTTCCTTTTCTCTACTCCCTGGAAGTGTCCCAGATATCCCTCGATGATGCGATTTAGTTCCACGGAGGCTGCCGGTGACATAGTTTCCACCAGCTCGCCTGTGTGCGCCGCAAACGGCTTCGATGTCTTTGGCCTTCTGGCGACGCACTCGTAAAGAGTCACTGCGGAAAATCCCACTGAATGTTGCAACTTGCTGCTCGATGACCCGCCGAGGTTCCATTCCAACCAGTCGCCGTCATACGATCGATATCGCAGAGACAAAACGGATTATCGGATCGGTTTTCTGGGGTGTGCGATAGCTGGAAAAATAATACTCTTCCTTCGAACTCATTGTTATTGCGCCTATTACATTGAAGATTTTTCTATTTGTGACAATAAAAACATTCTTTAATGTTTTGAAATATATAACGAACAAAAAGGTCTGCGTTTTTTGTGAACAAGAGTTAAATAATATAAAAAATTGCTAAACATTTAATCAAGCACCTTCTGTTGGTGTCGCACTTACGATGCACTTTCAAGATTCTGCGTCATCGCATAGTAGAGGTCGAGCACTGGAATTGTGCGTCATGACTTTTAGCACCGAATTTCGTCAAAAACAGCAAACATGACTTCCGGAAGGTATGTGTAACTTATGTGCTTAATATAAAGCAAATCCTGTTATCGCTGTGGAAGTGATACCCATTTTTCAGAATCTCTATGGAGTCGAGCAGTGTTGCTTCAGTTTTTTTTTTCAAACCGAACGTGCACAGAAAGTTGGTCAACAACTTCTACATTACTGCTTTCTTATGGATTACGTAAGTACTTATTTACTCCATTAACTAATTAGTTCTACGTCCAAAGCTAGAATACTGTAACGCTGCAAAAGATCCAATTCATTCGGTTTCAGTCTACACGAATGTTTGCAAAAGTTCTTCAATAATTTATTACTTTTCTCTTCTCAAGTCACACATTGACAGCCAAACTAATGTGTTGGGTCTTCGTTTCGTGTGTGGTTCTAAATTTTCCTTTGTTGCCCCCAAAAGTTGCTCCGTGGTTGTGGAACTTGCAGAATAGGTGCTGTAAATCATCCACAACGCGATAAGTAACTCTCACCGCAACAGCAAGACCAAAGTCAATCATTCGTTGCCCTATTACTGCTGCTTGGTAGAGTAAATGTTAGGCAACAGCACCCGAGGGCGTTTCTCGTTTCACATTTTACTGCTATTGAATTTGTTTTAATACACCAGGCAAAATTACACCATTAATATGCCGTAGATTTTCCGCATTAAGATGATACCATTAACTTCGTGCATCGTGGGAAACACTGGCGAAATAGGAATGGGCGAACTAGTTAGGCCTGTTGGGTCTGTCAGGCCATGCACTTGAGGTGACCAACTTGTGGTGCAGCCCTGGTCTTCCGGACCAGGGCCAAAACCCGGTCAAAACATCATCCGACCGACAGCATTTCAGATATCGAACAGCATCCCTCCTCAAGAGCGGTGCTGATCTCAAGGGCATACAAATAGCGGTATCGATGCCATAGGGGTGGCCAAAGGCTTTAGAACAGGTTTCGAACCACCGTTCGTTGCATTCCGACGATTCAGGTGCAACGATGCACTGACCTACCGTACACACGCAATACACCACCGCAAGGTGAAGATCAAGCCACGGCGCTATCACAGGGCACCCACGGACCGTACTTTTGCCTACGCGCGCCCAAGCCAAAATGGTGTAACCGGTTCGAAAGTTTACTAAAAAAAAGTAACCAATCAACATACCTGGCAGTGGAGAAAGAGGATAGAAGATAAACAAGTTCCTACGATTTCCGGATATTCCGGAAACTTCTCGGACGACTAGCATTCCTGATAGACTCCGATTTGCCGCTCGGCTTAAGCCAAAGGCGTAGTGCAAAGGATTAGTGTGACCGCAATTTTATAACAAATACTATCGATCAGCTGAAATGTTTTACCCACGTTTAGTATGAGTGCCAAAGTTGAATGCACGCACGAAACTTGTCTGATGCTTATTTGCCCAACCGTTCCTTGGTGATGTTATTCATCTTTTCGTCGAGTTAGTAACGGTTGTAATTACCAGATGCATTACGCTGTCGGCGTTAAATGTCACGACGCGTATTAATCAAGCGCATAATTGAATCGTGGAATAAATTAAAACTAATTTCCTCGCAGTGCCCTAGGGGTATATTAAAATAGAAAAACACTAACATAAAGTGAACTTGAATCAATTGGGTTAAATATCGTGAACAGAGGTCGTAAACTAAATCAAACGGGTAACTTTTACTAAACAGTTACCAAATGGGATTATTTGTGCAAAAATTGCCACCTAAATTTCTCACCAGTATTTGTAACACTCAGTGTCAGTATTTGTAACACATCAGTAAACATAACCCTGAAAAAAAATTACCCATAATCAAGCAGGACGTGTAAATGACAAAGATATCATTACCATTTACTACACAATCACAATTTACACGAGCAGCCGACGGAAACAGACGCTTTAATTGTTGCTCAAAATGGCTACCCCGTTAAACGGGGGCGGCAAGACACTGCTATGATCTTCATTTCACGGGTCAATTAAACCTGTCAGCAGACGATGGGTCCACAAGGAACCACGGGGGGAGTAGGGACGGGAAAACGTTTACCTCTAAGTATGTGCACCTTGCGATGTAAACATGGTGGTTACACGACACATGGACTAAGAGTAAGCATTATTTCCCACCCATCCGGCCGGAAAAGCGTGATGCCGACGAGCTGGAAACACGAAGTTTGTCAAGCCGAGGAGGTCGAGTGAGAGGAAGACGAAACATGAACGGGCAGCAAACAATCGAAAGATCCCCCCAAAGCCAGTGAACAGTGTGCAACTGAATATAATTGAATAAAATTGAATAAATTGATCGTCCGACGAAGGGTAGTACAAGGGTGGAGACGAAAGACGAGCGTGGGGCGTCTTCCGTTTATGAGGCCCCCCGCACAGGGTCGGTCGTGCCGAAAGGCCTACCTCTAATTTGTAAGCCAACGGCAGCGTGTTGTTCAGACTGCCAGACTTTAGGTTCGCCATTATTATTTCACTCCTTCCAGTCCCGCAGCATTCACCCACGCGGCAGATTTTCCACACCCACCACAAATCGTTCACTTTCGTTTCCCATCAAGACCACCAGACGGCTAAGGGGCCACTTAACACACTGCCCTGAAGACAACCCCAGTACATACAGCCACAGTCCAGTTTCAGGTCTCTTCAGACCATTTTTACAGCAACGAAATTGATGCGCATCGTCTGCACTGCTAACAGACCGGAAAACCATCTTCCGTTGGCACCTGGCGAGTAGTTGTTACTGTATGCTCGGTAATGGGTGCTAATAGTGATTGTCTTACTGGCCTATCGATCATACCATGCGCGCACCTTGCAACGCAAGCATACCACTGTAAATGATATGCAAACTATTAACACAAAAACCAGTAAGTTTTTAATTAAAGTTTGTTATTATTTTAAGTTACATCACAACTAAATTAAAGTAAGTTAAATTGAGCCATTTCTGCGATGGCTAAAGCAAACACCAGATGAAAGGAAACGTAAATTGTAAGATCGTAAGACCATTCTGTGTATTGTTTGGCCAATTTATCGATCAGCGTGAATAACGGGAAAATACTGAAAACTTTTCAAAACGTCATTAAACAATACCGTTGGTGTTAGTTTTGGCAACTAAAAACCTATAATGTCCAGCGGCGCGCTCTGGATGATGGCCTCATTTTAAAGTGTTACTTCCATTAGACTAATGCGGTTTTCTTGGCAGTGGTTATAAATAGAGAGTTTAAGCCTTCAGCTTCCATCAATTTTCAAGCCATTGCTGGGAACACAAAACGAATGGCCTCTTATTTATCAAGTAAAACACTTGAATCGAAAATGGGTTAGTACCAGTTGCGGCGTACCGTGATTCTTTTTGACACGAATTCTAACCGTCACTAATGCGGTCCGTTATCGAGCCGCAAAAAGAAAACTCCCGCTTGGCAAAAGAGATCTTCTGTTTTCTGTTTAGATTTTTCATCGTTAACAGTTCGTTTTTGCAGAAACCCATTCTTTCGACGTATCAGCCGTTACGCTGGGTTTTGCTTTCGAAAGTTCGTGGATATGCGCTAAATTTCTAAACTTTTATTAGTGGCGATGGCTGGAATCCGGCGGACCCCAGCTGGCAAAACATATGTGTTTCGCCCTCCACATGATGCACGCTAAGCGAAAACAGACGTAATTTGTCAGATTTTCTTCCGTTTGCTGGTCGTGGTCCGCGTATGTTGTCCGTGTCTAGTCGACGTAATGCGATGTTTTTAGATTTAGTGTTTTTCGCATCAATAAAAAAAATCAAATCTTCGCCAGAAACACAGTACGGTTCCTGTTGGCCAGTTGGTTCGCAAACGTCTTACGGCCAAAACGGCGTATCTTCTCTCTCTGATCAAATCATGAAACAACTGTTCGTAGGAAAGAGCTCAGAAAGAGCACACTGTTCGAAGAAATGATTTAAAAAACGGAACGACGAGCAACAGCGTCGACAACTAACTGAACGAGTCCTCAAACCTCAATTAATACCAATTCGGTGATAATTGGAGGCAATTGCCTTCACAGAGTTTCTTGGGGCATATTCTGGGGACCCATTGTCTGGCCGCCACCGGGCAATGGGTGAGACATTGACGCTATTAATACAAACGGCGAAGATATGTTGTGGTTGCTTGTTTGAGTAATCAACAAGCCATACTTTTACGAGAAGTTAGTTTTGCTTTGCATTAATAACATTGAGACAGTCTACTATTGGTCTACTGATTCATTAAAATGTTAATAAATGTTTTACTACTTCCTAAACATGATGAAGAACGATTAAATATGTGGTAGCACGAAAAGTTAGCGTCCAGCAATAATAGTAAATTATGATAGACTGTAAATTATTTGTAATGAAAATGTATGTGAACTTGTTAATTGTATTGTTACAAGTTTCGCCCCGTGGAAGCATCGTGCGGTTTCTTACTTTGTAAGCAAACCGAAAATCACGCAGGTTTTTGTTTATTTATTCTGTCAGCTCCCTGTTTGGCTCTAAACAAACTGTTCTCCTTCGCTCCTATCATTTTGGTCATCATCAAGCCGACTCGACACTGGGACTTCGGAGGCTTCGGGTGGGCCAACTACAAACTCGACCGAAGTCTCAAAAACATCCAACCGGGGATTTGCGCACCGGGGAAGGAACGGTTGGGAATGTCTTAAGAAACCGGTTGAAGGAATAGACAAAAAAAACAGTACAAACATTAGCAAACCACGTAGCGACTAAAAACGGTCACAATTAGGAGTGGCGCCAAGCGACTGGCGGCGCAGTGTTTGTGCGTTCGCAACAGCTCCACCTTTGCCGCTCTAGTGCCGTACCAGTGACCTAAAATTGGCGACGGGACGTACATTCTTGCAACACGTGTTCATTGTTGATCCGCGACAACCAAAAACTCCCGATCGCCGACAACAATGCGTTAGAAAATTTTGCTTTTTCCGAATGCGTAAAAGAGAACATTTCCTTACAAAACCGTGGACCTGTAAAACCTGCGTGCGCTTCGGTCATGCTTCTTATCTTACGGCCATCACTGTGTCTTTGGCGATCCGTTGCGCGCGCAGCAAAAATACATGATCGTGCGCGAAAGGGAACTCGTTTTTGCTAACAGACAAGCACGCCACACGCGCCAGTGTTGGTGGAGGTTAATTGATTTGACGCCTCCCCAAAGGGGGTTTGCTTCGGTGGTCGTTTGACAGTTTGATGACGTGACTTGTTTTGTTTCAAATTAGAGGACACGATAGTGGCATCCGAAACTGTGGCAACCCGTACACGGCCAGCTGTTCGCGCTTGCGGCGCAGAACCGAATATCATTCGCATCTCTTTTGGTACCATGGCCAAACCTTATGCTTTCTGATGTCCTCGCTTCCGCGATGCAATCCACGTTGTGTGTGTTTGTGGTTCCGTGGGTGAGAGGAAAATGTCAACGCCCAAGTAAGTGCGCGACGAGCATCCTCCGGGGCGCATGAATAATTTACAACAAGTCGCTCGTCAGCTGGTGAAAGTGTCGAAAGAGTGCTGCTGAGTAACGAGGCCCTGCAAACACGCGGTAAGCGTGGCAATCACTTCTTCGATTACCCAACGACATTACCCGAAGGGAATCGGCCCGCGTGTGGTGTTGTTGAAATATTATACTTCCTTCCTGCATTATTAAACAAATGATCTAAATAATTTGTAATAAAAAATGACTATTTTAGTACTGCAAACGATTGTACTACCCTTTTTTCCGCAACCCTAGATTTGATGCACGTACACTTTGTTGAACTATGGATGAACTGTGGATTTTAATGGCGTAACTCCTTTAATCGACCTCAGTTAACGCCTAACAGGGTTCGGTTTGCATAAAAACACAATTCACAGTCAAACCAATCGCCGAATCACAATGCGCTACACAGGACAAACAGCAAAGTCTACTTTGTTGCCCTACATTATGTGCATCCGAGCAACACGACAATCGCCCGATCTGGCTTCATCAAGAGAGCGTTTAACAACATTAGCTCTATTATAACGCCGTTGCCATCCTTTGCCGAGCCAGACCGAACGTTGAGAATATTTTCGCAATGACACCACGTCTTATTTAAATAGTCCTGACACAGACACTCTGACGATGTAGATGCTGTGCGCCAAAGAGTTTTGCTCAACGATTACGTTTTTACCTTGTTCATTGTTTACTTTGGACACCAGCTTCAACATTTTGTCACCAAGTACAATGATAAATCGATTCAGTTTTTGGTAATTGTAGTGCTAAAAAAATGTCAACAAATTTGCTAAAAATGATCAAACCCAACAGCACCACCGAACTCGTTTGGAAAGTATTGCTACATCTGCCAGCCTATTTGCCGGCAGTTAGACTATGTCTCGGCACCAAATCCTGCATCTCTGTTCACTCCTTCAACAGTTTTCCGATTGTCTGCCGGGTCAATGTGTAAGCCAGAGCCGGTCGGTGACCTAATTTTGGGGCTTTAAACTAATTTCTTACTACACCGCCACCGGTCTCCTCGCGTCCTCGCTCCCCGTGTGAATTAGTACACAGCACTCTATCACACATGTTCGTCGTCGGCCATGTTTAGTGCAGTTTGAACTGTGCCACAGACAGGCGCTTGGAAAAAGAAAAACACGACATGATTTCCAATATCGACTAAATGTCCCTGGTGTGTCCAAATATAGGGCGAACTCAGATAGTGTATGATGCGTTTTAGTGCCATCCCCAGCTGTTTATACGAAAATGCAGTCTACAAAGCACTTGAACCGAACTATGCCCGCAAAAGTAAAGATAAAGTTTCAATGAATTGAGCAAACCCTACTGTGTTACTTACATGGCTAAACTGGGTGGCGATTTTGGTGTGCTCCTCCTGGTACTGCTTCCGAACGCGGCGCTTCTCCTGGTAAAGGCTGGTCAGCTTCTCGTGGCATACCGTTTCCAGCTGCTCTGCGTTGGTCCGAATTTGTTTGGCCGTGTGCTCTAGTTCCTCCATAAAGCTACGCCACGCGCGCATTATATGGCTTCCTGTAGGCATGAGAATGAGTGATACCGTGTTAACATAATCTAATGTATTCGACATCATTGACTCGCGCGGAAACAATAGACGCCCTTGATGAGCTGAGCAGAGCTTGCTTCGAGGCTAATTTGGAGTCAGAAATTTGATCATGAACTTTGTGTTTTTTGTGAATTTGTTATTTGCTTTGTACGGAGTGTAGGCGAGCAAACTGAGAGAGAAACTAATATCCTTGTGCTAAATTAGATGTCATCATAGATGCTTCGTGGGTTCGACACACCGCCCTAAAAGGGTTCACTTTAAAAAATGCATTTCGAAATTAACCCTAAACTTTAAAATATATCCACACACCTTCCACTTTGTGTAAACGAATCCTTTGTGCATTCCATCCTAAAAAAAACAAATATCAATTCCGTTTTAATTACTACTTGCCATTTCATTCGATTGAAAGCACATATAACATTGTGTTTTGGTATTCTACTCTGCCTTTTGAAGTTTCGCAATTCGCTAACCAAATTTAAGGATTAAGCCTACTTCGAGGCGCATCTGCGTTGTATGCTTAGTATAAATTGCAACCAAAAACTGAACTAAGAAACAACAGCTTTGTAGCCCGTGCAAATCAACCCAACACTGCTTGGGCAATATTTTAGCATATTTCATTACGTATTCATAGCGTGGTGTTTCGGCGCAAAACACGATGATTCTTGTCTATGCTGTAAATAATTGAGAAACCTTCAAACAATTTATGCACGCGAATGGGTCATTCCATCCACTCCAATTATTCCTTTATTTTTAGTTTCAATCAAATATATATATATATATAAATATAAATTACGATGATGCTCATAGTATTCGTGAACTTGCCAAACCTGAGCACGCTAGAAAAAAATTGAAAGTGCAATCAAGCTTAGCTTTTGAAAAGCTTCACTGGTAAAATAAGCAGTGGCACCTTTTCTTTAAATGTTTTTTTTCCCAACACTATTTAACTGAATGCATATATTTTCATTTTGTTAGGAATTTTGGAATGCAACTCCTTTACCGTAAACCAGAAACCTCCTATTTTATTCATTCACACCCATTAAAAACTGGCGACCGGAAGGTAGGGAAATTGAAGCACATCTCGGAATCATTGGTAAACTGTCTTCCGACACCGTTCGAGGATGGTTTATTCTTTAATCTTAGAGGCGTCCATTATTTCTGTAAGAGGGTCGGTATTTCTGTTAGAGGGTGGTTAATGAATTGCCATAAAAGAAATTCGACGAAATCCACACAGTAACAATCGAAAAATTACACTCGAACGTGAATTCTCCCATGACTTTGGGTCCACGCCAGAATGGAAAACGGAGCACGGCAAACGGAAGTGGGCGATCAATGAAAACGATTTAAAATAAATTCCATCGATTTGGGGTGGTGCGTGATTATGGCCATAAACAAATGCTGCAAAAATAAGCACACGAAGATATGTTCCGGGCCGTGAGAGAGAAACTGAACTCGCCACCAAACGGAAACCGAATGATTGCGCACGATGAAAATATAACGTATAGCAAATAATGCGTTTGGCGAGACCTTAGTTCCGATGTTGGTGCACGACTCAATTTTATTGATGCTTTTCCGGCTTCACACATAATTCGCATTTTGTAACGCTCGTTGGTAAAAGTCTTGGTACGTGAAAACTTTCCTTATGTCTTTGGTTTTTACTGAGCAGTACCAACAAACAACATCGAAAATATTTCACGTCATAGCTATTCAAGCAAGAAAACGATTGTGGAACTTACACAATAGTGGAAAAACAGTTGTTTTATTCAAGGCAAGGAAACCTTTGCCAATGCCAGCGAGTACAACAATTGCCGCAAATAATGACGGTATTTCTGACCACAAGATCTAACAAACTTCGGTTCCAAAACTAGCGTCGATGTTAAACAGATGTTGTTCCACTTACCTTGCAGATCATCGGAGCGGTCAATCTTCAACCCTTGCTGTGTGACGGCCACCAGGGACACGGCATACTCTCGATCGCACTTTGCCTTTTGCGCCAGACACCGTTTCATCGTTTCCAACAGCTTCAGTTCCGCTTCCTGCCGATTGAGCAGCGCATCGTGCGCCGCTCGGCCTTGTAGAGCGGACGAGAAGCCCATGGTTCGACGGTTGGAGCGAACCGTAGGGACCGCGACCGACGATCCCGGTCGGCGATGCACTATGCACCACGAATTGCGTTTGCGGTTACACCAACCGTCAGATTGAGCAGATTAACTGCTATTACTTTCGTTAGTCGTGTCCAAACACACTTTTCGATGCCACACGATCACTATATAATTGACATCACGGATTTACATCACAAGCGCACCTTAAAAGCACGTTATCACATTCTTTCTGCAGTAAAAAAAAACAGTTTTGGACATAAACGATCAGATAAGATGGGTTAAACTTTCAATCATACCAAGTCAAATTGTTAAAAAATAAAACTAAGACGATCAACGAACGCTTGTAAAAAAATCCTATCTATCGACAAACTAGAAAATATGTCGGAAAATTGCGTTCCTCGTACACGCAGGAACTTTTGCACATACACTTCGGGAATCTATCTTTTAAACCAATTGATGTTCAGATGTTCTCGCCTTTCAAGAATCGTTCTTCGTTGCGAATATCTGAGTTTGGAATTGTAGACGCTGAAAATAGAGGACAAGAAAACTGTTTAAATAATCGAACGGAATAAACGGAGAGATGAGAGATGAGATGTGCCTCGAAGGCAGGAAAACCTATAAACCTAGATGTCCAACAAAAAAAGTTCATTGTTTGAATTGACTGATAAGTACTGACAGCTGTTAATCGACAACAAAATTATGTCGGTAACATACATATTTTTACGAAGTGTATAGCATACGTGTAATGTATTGTCCATTTTGAAGCCTTTTGTGCTACGCTTTTTTGGGAAAAAGACTTGAAATAAGAACAAGATCATATATTGTTACAATAGCTTTTTTACATTTTATTTCAACTCAAAGTTCTGCACCAAAATACACATTAAACCGTTGATAAATTTCATGTCGCTTCATAAAAAAAATGTTTTTAAACCGTTTCTGTTTGTCTTCTAGATCAACGAGACTTCACTTTTCTGATCCATCCCACATCCGAATGTTGTACGCAACGATTTGGCTTAACGAATTATCCAACATTGAAGCATTTCTACGACTTATTGGTTTGGTCGCTTGTTTCCGAGTCATGATCCTGAATCCAATCGAAGTCATGCTCACCATTCTGAGACTGATATTGGTTCAATAAAACTTTAAAATTGTTTCGCAGAAAATTGTAGTTGGGAGTGGTAGTGTAACGTAACTTGTAGCAATAGTGCATGTACTTGAAAATCTCGGTTGGCAGATTCTTGCAAAGAATTTCGGGTGTTGAAGACAGTTTTTTCTGGTAAACCTTTTTGAGTTTCTCCACCTTCGAAAAAGCTTTGATGTTCTGCCATGGTAGGTATCCCAGGATGAACTTCACAAGCATGTATCCGAGTGACAAGAGGTCGTCTCGACGGCTCAACTCTCGTCCTTGGTGTGCATGAATCGACGCATAGCGAACAGTGCCGACGAAGGAACCGACAAATTTATCCGGGATGTGCCGTTTCCGGGATGAGTCCCAAAAAGGCTTAGCCAATCCATAATCAATCAGGTGAACGATGTGGGCCTTTTCGTTGCAGCCCATCACAAAGTTTTGCGGCTTAATATCTCGATGCACATAGCCGTACTTGTGAAGCAGTTCAATTCTGTCGATCATTTGCATGCCCAGCTGCAAAGCGGTAGGGAACGAAAAGCGTCTGCCGCATGTCGTCAACAGTGAATCCAAGGAGTCCCCCAACAGTTCCATTATCAGCACCTGCACCTGTCGATTCTCGTCCGTCTCGCAGAGATACACTTGGGCGATCCCTTGCTGGCCCTGTAGCGCCAAATACAGATTGTACTCTTGAAGAATCAGTCCCGGCGCCGGGATTTTAGACTCTATTTTAATGGCCACTTTAACACCCGTTGCGATATCCTCGGCACGATACACGTCGCCAAATGTGCCAGATCCAAGCTTGAACTCGATGCGGTACTTCTTCAGCACGAGTTCACCCTTCGGAATTCTTCGGCCATTGTTTTGCGTTTGCACAACGCTGTCCTCCATGATTGAATACAGATTTTGCAGCAAACACAATGCTTCGACCAGCGGTACAGCTGTCAAAATACTGAAGTAAAACTCGTTTGTCGAGGTCTACTGTGTTGAGCAGAACAATAGTAAGCTTCGAATGCGAAGTCAAACCAAATAAACCAATATTGTCTTATGAATATTATTGCTTGACAGGAGGTTTCGTTTTATTTAAGTGTTTTGTCTGAATTTTAGTTCCACTTTCGATCGATTTCGATCGTACTGCGTCATTCAAACAAACGTCAAACGTCAAATCGGAAGCAGTAGATATTTTCGAGATGACAGCTTAACATTAGTAACGGCGAGATTTTCAATTGTTTTTTTTATTCAACATTTTTTTAATCCTTTAATCTTATGCATAATACTTTGATTAGCTACATTTAATTCCATACTTTATTCGACTAATTAACTAATTAATCAGCTGAACTTTTATTAATGTTTGTCAAAATTAAAAATCATAGTTGCCAATTGATGTTGTACAGGGTGGTCAAATAAGACCTTCCACTTTGGAAGTAAGTTTTTAATATTTCCCAGCTTTCTTCAAGCGTACAGCGACCAATTTCGTAAATGTGTTTACTAAATGTCTACAATTTCCAGAATCAAGTTTAACGTTTTAAACATCAAATAATGGGTAGTTAAAGTTATTATTAAAGTAGTTATTAAACATTTGACTATTATTATTCATCTATCAGGCAAGCTTACGTTTGAACACCGTCTGTCGGGTCCGTTAGTTTTCAATATTGGTTTTAAATAACTGCCGATAACTCAAAGCAAGAACATGACAGTAAATTTTCTTCTGTATCTATATTTCCATAGCAGACAAGAAAACTTGTTCAGGTGGATACAATCGATCATCAATAAAGTCAATGCACGGTAAATGGATAAACTGGACACGCATAATAATACAACGCATCTCACTCAAACTAGTTCGTACATGAATACGAATTAACAAAAGGAAGCAACCTGTAATTAGGGTTGCATCCATCTTGGGTCGGTGCAAGAATTTAATGTTCAACTATGTTCGTAAGTTCAAGTAAAAACAAAAATAATGTCTTTACCTTTACACAGATCAGATGCTTCTTTTGCACAGACAAAATCGAGTCTTTTAGAAAGTACCAAAATTCTAGAGTGCGCCGGTCTTTACATAATTGTTTATTTGAAAACTTAGGCTTATCCGAGTATAAGTTTCGCAGCTTCATTGTAGATTAAAATCAATGAAAACAATCTATTCTATCGAACACAACTACCTTCAACAACGAAAAGCTTTGTAGTAACACACACTGATCGCTGGAATGGTGTGAATCAATTCTGATGCGCATCAGTTTTCGTGTTAATTTCACATCAAAATTATTTAATCATTGCAAAAGATAAAATTCAACCTGAAACCGTTTGGCTTTACAGTACTCTCGAAAAGCATTGTTTATGATCTTTTCTGTCCCCGGCACTGTCCCTTTGCAATGTAATGAAACTATGTGATTAATTAACAGTACTTCGGAAGCGTACATAAATGTACATAACAAAGCATGTTACATGCCTAAAATGGTAATACATGCAAAGTTCTGTACAAAAGAATAAAAACGACGTACAGCTTTAGTTGCACTTGCTAGTTATTTGCTTTTCCTTTCTAGGCTATGCAATAATTGCGTACTATCGTTACTTCAGTGACATTAAAACCGAGGTTTTTCGAGCGGACGGATCTGTTACCTGATCTTCTTCTGGCCGTTCCGGTTTTAGTCGTAATTTTCGAACCCATCATTGGAATCGTGTCGCAAACATGATGCTATAAAGCAGAAGCTGGTGATGCTCAGGGAGCTTATTTCCAACTCACACAAGCTCATCTACTTTAGGGAGGTGATCCAGTATAGACGAATGAAGTTGAAATAAAGAAAAATAAAAACCATAACGAACACATAAAACAAGTTCAGTGAAGAATGAGAATGAAGCGTGTTTTCTCGCTTCGTGTATCATCGCTACGCAAGAAAACGGTACGCTAGCACCTCGCAACATGCGGTTCGTTGAAAGCCAGAAGCAAGAAGCATTGTTAGCCCACAGCTTCCGGCAAGTGATCTACTATATTTTCTATGGCTATCAATTGACCAAAATTAAACCGAAAAGTAATGTGTCCAAATAATCATTCAATCGTCCTTAGCAAAGTAATAGTTCACCATCCTAGAAATGGTGATGTAAAATCTGCTTCTAGTAAAATTGTTTAATACATCACTTGTTTGTTGCTCTCTAATGAAAATGACGTAATCGTTTACAACTAGAACACATTTTAAGATTCATTTTATAATTGATTGAATATTTTACAGAAACCTAGTCAATAAAGACTCTGGCTGCTACTAATTGTGTTATGTAAAACTGATCCAAAGAAAAGTGAACAGGTTCATAAACAGAAAAAGATCAATGCATTACGACCAAAACTGAGGCTTCGATATAAGAAGTGTTCCTTTTAACGATTTACCGATGCGGGGAAACCCGTTACAACTAGTAGTACGTGAAGAAAAAGATGCTGCAAACCGGTGTACGATCAGACTGGTTTCGAGGAGCTCGTAAGGGTAACTAAACAAACGTTGGTCGAGAACAAGATCGCAAGAGAAGACAAAGCACACATTTATCGCACGATGCGCTCTGCATCGTGTTTTGCTGTAGCAGGTCGATAGTATGTATTATTATAAAACTACCAGTTATTTTTTAGCTATTTATATCCATGAAACAAGTCTCATTATACTTCGAACTGGATAAATACTTTAGACAATACGATATCTAAAAATAAACAAACCACTTTATTTTGTGTTATATGGTTTTGTTAATCATGCATCTCATGCATGCATATCATGCATGGAAAGGAACTGATATCGGTTTCTGGGTGGGGTGACAATAGAACTAAAAAAAAAAATTCTCGGGCACATCCAGCAGCGAGTAATCGATTCGAACAGCTACTGGAATTAAGTTCTAGTTATGAGAATATGAAAACAAGGGTTTCAGCAACGAGTTACTATCATCACTGACACGGTACGTCACAGACACGGTACGTCACAGACACGAGCAGGTTTCGCGTACACTTTACGCATTTGTTTTCATTTGATTGATTCATACTTTATTTTATCTCCCATCCTGAATAACGAAAGCCAACACTGATTAAGCCAAGTTGATACAATCGTCTTCGTGATGGTGAAGAATAATGCATGAAGAAGCACACCAAATAGAAGCCACTGTTCCTGTCCTTAAAACTGGACCATCTTTTACTAACTGGTCAACGGCGAGTGAAACAAAGACCTCGATAGAGAGAGAGAGAATGGCAGAGGGATAAAAAACTTCGGACCGCGAGAGTCGCGATATCGACATGTTTTAATGACACGCAACAGTGGTGTGCAAACAAACGAAACCACGAACTAAGTTTCGGCAACCACCGTTACGTGTACTTTTGCCTGTTCTACCTATTTTAGTTTAGGTCGAATACCCTGCGACAACCGATTAAGTTGCACATTGTTGCACATTTCTCTCAATCCGCAACTTTCGCCACCTTTCTCACGCATTGCAAGGGTGAAAAACAATCCTCTCATTCGCTGAGCTCAATGAACACGACAGTCAGAGACATCAAACTTGTGGTCAACACCACTACCGAACACTAAACACAGCAAACATAGCGGCCTACCAGACGTTGCATCGTGTAGGTCGTCTTCCAAGAATTTCTTTCTTATTTTTAGATTGCCGAACACGAGACCGAGCGCCACCGCCAAGATAGCATATCCAGTCAACGTTAACTCCAAACGCATCTGCTGACTGGCAGAAACGTTAAAGCAGTTTACCAAAATGCCATGGCTAAACATGTGATTGCAGCGAATAGCGTATTCTTGCGCGAGGCGTGCTGGTGGAAGAACTACGAACATATTTTTTTCACGGACCTACGTAAAACATACATGCTGATGTTTTATGCTTTCAATTGATGGATTCAGAAAACCTAATGGTGAAACGTTTAACTCAATTGTAACTAGAACCAGGCATTTTTAAACATCCTAGAACAGCTGTGGACCTTCGAAAGTGAGGTAATTAGTTTTACTATCGATTCAAGAAAATGAACGGACGATTCCCCAGTAACGATGTGCCAATGCTCAAAGGGCCGTGGTCACTTATTCATGATCACCGATCTTCAACCGATTGTTTGCTTGGGCACCGTCATTGGATAAAATCATTTCAGACGCACCAGAACAAATATGTTGTTGACTAAAATCCAACCAAAGCAACGTTTAAGATGAAGATCGTCTTTTGGCTTGTGTTCGAAGTGCTCAACGATTGTTGTTTTGCAGCATGCAATAGAACACACCAAGATCGAACGTTCCGGATTGGTAGCATGGTGAGAAACAAAAACAGTGCAACAACAGCAACAGCACGGCCAACGCGATCAGGTTTTCGACCGCAACCCTTCCTCTTTACCAATACATTCGCACTGTCACACTCACACACAGGCTCGCGGGACACAAATATCATCGCACCTGACAACTGTGTGTTCAACGAAAACCTGTTTTGTTTTGCGCTTTCTTCTTCGTTCCGGCTGTTCTCCTCATTTCGGTGTGTTAACTTAGCATATTACTTGGTTCGTTGTCCGTTCCTCGTTTTGTTGTTATTGTCTCTTGCCAGAACAAACTCGGTCGTTGTCTACGTTCATTCATCGGTGCGATTTAATCACGTTTGTTGGACTGTGTGGAATAAGGCTGAACAAGTCCAAGATTCATACTTTCATTATCCACCCAAGGATTGATAACACCTTACCTTATCAAACGATGGCTGGGAATGTTTGGCAAGTCTTTTTCCAGGCAGTGTCAGGTTACGCACTGTGTTTCGTGAGTACGAGATGCCGGATGTGTCAGCCGAAAGCGCGTCTTAACGATAACCACTAACAACCGATTAAATCGAAAACAGAAACTCTCTGTCACCACAATCGGTTGTTTATTTTCACTTTTTAAATATATTTGCCCCACCGTACCCACATCATCAAAGAGCATTCCCACATGCCTGTTCTAGATACCAGCGCATGGGTGTGAACAGCGGATCGGACAAGGAAACGATTAAAACACGGACACCAAACCCAAACGTAGGTAACAAACTTTTTGCGAATGAACTCCGGCCGGAATGAACACAAACTGGACGGATGCCGCGGGATAAAGGGAACAGACTCGCGATTGCGATGCCACCAAAAAAGAAAGCTCGCCAGCAGTTGATTGTGGCCGGCAACTTGTCACAGCGAAAGGCCACCAGGAGGTATAAATAACGCACGCACGCACGCACGCGAGTTTTCGGTAAAAAGCAAAGTGCCTACGAACTGCGAACGGGTTGCAAACATCCGAACGTCTACGCGCCACGAGGAGTTCAGTTCGTGTGTTCGTGAATCGTGTCCACGTTTAGTGAGAACCACGACGATCCCTAACCGAGAGCGGGTTGTGAGAGCCAACCAATGGTGGGAAAAGTTGAATGAAAGTACGTGGTCTGTTCAAAAATGTCTGCGGCATCTGAGTTTCTACACGCTACGCAAGAGCGCTTGGGGGTGCTGACTGTCGTGGTGCACCATGAGTTGCTGCTAAAGGAAACAAATCGAAATCGAAAATGGAATATATGTAGTCCGCGGAAATTCAAATGTCGCGCAAACTTTTGGACAGACCACGCATCAGCCGATCAAAGCACTTCGAGACCGGTTTACTCTCATGCCCAACAAAACCCGAACAAACCGCGGTGAGAGTGCGAGAGATAAAACCGGTTGCGAGCAAACACGATTGCCGCGCGTAGGATGATCCAAACGGAATCGCAGGACATACGCGCTAAGGTGTAATAAGGGAAAAATATGCATTAATTTCTCAGTCGCCTGTAAGGGTTATCTGTCTGCAAATGTTGCTCCCAATACTGCCGATTCTTCGGTTCGTTCTAAAGATGTCAGTTCCGATCACCAAACAATAAATTGTTGCTCAACACGGCTCTGTCCGTTTAACTAATAATAAAAAAAAAGAAAGCTCCAGTCAAATTAATCAAATGACGTAAGAGTAATTCTGATATTGTGCAGCTAGTATTGCAGGTAGCACGTAAGAAAAATAAGGCCTATTCAAACACGATCATGACCTTACTTGTTCATTAATATTGTTAATTTATTATAGGCTTTAATAAGTGTATGTATATAAAGTGTTTGCATATGTATAAGTATATCTATACGTTTCTGCTAAATATGTATACATTTCGATTCCATTACTGATAAACAAATACTTTTCGTGTTGTTCCATCGTTTCATGCGCCTTTTGTTCAAACCGTTCTCGTTTTGTCCTAGTAAGCAATATTAATCAACTGCGAACGAAATTGTATACATGGTGGTATGACCTGATCGACCAACCTGCACAAAACAATTGAAGGTTTGAAAAAAATGAAAATAGTGTATTTCAGTGTTTCACGATTCATTCAAATTATCCGCACGTTAAAAGTGCGTCTGGAGACTTTGTATCCCTTTGGCATTGGTAGTACCCTGAATGTTGCATTTCCCCTTGGGGCCTTCCGAAAAGTTAGAAAACAACACTTTCTATCAGAAAACACAACAGAAAAAATGGATAGCCGAACCGATAAACACATTGCGCACGATTCCTATGACTGATGTGATTGCGAATGTTGAGTAATATTGTTGTTTTGCTCATATATCCGCCATTATTGGTAATATTGGTCGATTGGTTGTTTTTTTTAAATCCTGTAATTGCCTGAACAAAAAATAGTCAATTCATAGACATCGTTAGTTGTTTTTGTGGCACATCTTTTTCGATTTCCTTTACCAGTCCCAAAACTCAAAGTAGAAAAGCATTACTTGCTCTCTATGCTACGGGTGTATAGGGACCGCCTGTTTCTGTAAGCATTCTAAATCCACTAGGCTAGGTATGGTTCTTTATTACGCTGACTCTCTGGTCATTGTATCGCGTTCACAATAGTATTTATTCATTGATTTTCATCCCTCCTTATAACGAACAATTTATGCAGGGTACTACAGCTAGTACTACACAATCCGTTCAATCAATCTACAACATTACCTTTCAAATACTTATTCTTTATACAACGCCAGCGCCTGCTTCGCACATAATCTATTGGTTGCTATGCAGTTCACATTTTAAAACACACTTCACTAATTCCATTTACTAATTGCAATTAGTATGTTTTATGAGTATATGCTCCGCAGCAACATAGGATAAATAGAAGAGCTGCATTGACGGTTTGTTGGAAAACAAACAAGTATTCTTTTTACTATGATTTATGTGATGTTTCAACATAAAATTCATGTCTTCCACTGGCATTCATCACACTGATTTTATTCCATTTGACTTTGTAGTTTTAGCTTTGTAAATTAATTTTGCAATGGTAACAGAGGAATCATTTATTAATTTTATTTAAATAACAACAGTGTCGTATTCTTTTAACAACAAAGAGTTTACCTAAATTCAAACAAATAACTGTGCTTGAGAATCATTGTTATTCACCATGTACAGACTACATAACACCGACATGAAGGTTCTAGTTGTTCATGTTTAATATATTTTACTTACATGCACAATTTCCCTTTACGTTTTACGGAGAATTTTGATACTTTTGTCTATATAGCCTTTCCTTTGTCGATATTTCCTTGTTTCTTTTTCTTAGGAGATGCTACTACCTTTTTGGGCTGTAATTCAATATCGGTGTCCAATGCATATTGCTATTATTGTAAATCAAGGGGGTTTGAAAGTTCAGTGCATTTCTTAGTCATTGATATTTAATCCAGAGTTCGGAATCAGTGACAGTATTTTAAAACGGCAAGGAATTTAAGAACATGTGATTCAAGTAAACTTGTCAAATACTTTAAAATGGCTTAGTCATTCTAAGCCAATTGAGTTTGTTTTGATTTCAAGGAATTGATTGATATGTAAAAGCAAGTTAGTTGTGTATGTAATCTTCAACATCAGTGTCACGAGGATTTGATTTTAAGTTTAGCTTAGCTTTTTTACGTTGGCTTTCTTTTAGGTGGTTTTCTGTAATTGGAACATTTCACAAAAGCTTTGCCAATGATCTTTTCCTAGCAAGTTTGATCGTGTAGATTCGTACCACTGAAAACAATGTTACTACGTTACTCTGTCAGATAAGGTTCCAACATTTGTATTGATTTTTGAACACCAACTCTAATGGAATATTGTGATGGTAGGTAGTTTATCGTTTTTAAACAACAACTTTCTTGTTCCGTTCGTCTATCATGCTATAAAAGGAGGCACGCTATTTTTTATTCATACCGTCGGGTATATATGCTGTTGATGTATATAAATGTATATAATTTCCTTCGTCCATTCGTTCGGTGTTATGCTGCATACTGTTTTCATTCCATTAGCTCATCTAAGTAGGCGTGCAGTTGAAGCTCATGCCTCTCTAGTGTTAGGATCATCTACCATCGGCTACTCGGCTGTTCCGCCTTCTTCGGTTGGCTCGATTTAGTTGTCACTTGTTGAGTGTTACTTACTTGTACATGATTGAGGGCGTGAGTTTGTATAACGTTTAAAGGTAGCTTAAAAAGGTAGAGGTGTTATAAGAAGGGCCTTGTTTGGAAACAGGCCACGGACATCGGTGTTAACCGTTTTTGGTTTTTATCTAGTCTTGAGTGATAAGCTCAAAAACTCATAAGGAGACACATTAAGTTTCCTACGAATGTCATATACCTCGCAACAGCTTGCACATTTATCGACGAGTTTTGGTACATCCTAGAAGTGTTAACTTGCAAGCAGTGTACGGGTAGTAGTGACGGAACGTTCATTGGAGCGATCAAGCTAATCGTTTGACCGCAAACGGTAGACAATAGAGAACAGCATAACCAGACAATACTACGCATCGTTAAAGGCAAAAGAATTGCCACCGTGTATGAAACAAGGTGTGATAGCGTAAAGAAGAAGGAATCTATCATTAAGCGCCATTTCAGTCTTGTTTAAGACTTATTTAAGTAACAATCGTGCACTTCGTACATTTGGTGGGATGACGACGGAATTTACGAATACAATTTCCCATTGTTCATGTTTGAACGATACTATAAAAAACATAAAAAACCACATTACCGATGGTTAGGAACTCTTGGCAAAGGAATCTAGTCGTAGGGACTGATACAGTGCATGCTACCAGGATTACCGTTGATAAACAATGTTTGCGTTTTGCTGTTATAAATTGGTGGCCAACATTCATTTTGTTCATGTAAGAAGGACACTAGCGTTTTATGGTGTTTTCATCATACTGCGCACCTTGTTTAACATCGTTCTTTTCTTTTTGTAGTGTCTAAACATTGAAGTGGTTTAACAGTAGCAAAGAAACACTTCTTTCATCGATCGGATAGCGATCGATCGATGAGTTATGACTTTACATCATCTTCAAACCATATGCCGCACGGTAGCAGTTGATGCAACGCAACTCAAGTAATGTAGAAATGAGTAACTACAGTTATTCAGAACATTGAACGTAAACAACAGGTGATACATCAGTAATAATATAACTGTGCCAGCCAGCTCATGTTGGTGGAATGTTTTCGATGGGTGATACATGTTTGCATGTTTCTAACTAATAGGCTCATCGTTAAGTGTTTTGCCTTCCAAGCGTTTAGCTTTCCATATACCCGATCTTTCTATTACAAGCACCGTGTAACCAGTTAATAGTTCATTTTACAATCTATTTCTTTCCTTATGTTTGACACTACAAGGAAGCAAACAATGATCAATAACAGAACTAATAATGAAATGCAAATCATGTTTACCCGCCCAGGTCTTACAAACGATGTGAAAGTCAACATCATGTCCTTCCGATAGCTTTAACGACAGTTTTGCTCGTACTTTCAGAGTTCGAATGATACTGTGATTTCGCAACTGATCTTTAATTTTCTTAGTCAATTTTGGATGTACAATCACTTTACTTAAAACTTTCTTCCTGGATTTAGAACTTTACAGAAGTGCGGCAGCGTGACACGGCAGTCGACTTGCATCGCACTGCTAGATGGCGGTCTGCCTGAACGCGTGGGTCATTGCGTTTGTTGCTCGGGTTCGCGCGCATAATCCTGATGCCGTCGTACAACATCCGCAACGATCGGTTCCTCGATTTCCAACCCAGTCAGGGCCTGATCTTTGGTAAGCACAATCTCGTAATTACTGCTTGGTGTAACAAACACAACCCGGTTTTTGCGTGTTTGCAGTATGTTCGCAATGACGAGTTTGTGTTTGTACTTATTAAGACTTTCTCGCGACTTGGCGATCAGTAGAGCCTCGTCGGTTTCGAGTTTGAACGACACAACATACGCATGCGGTACCCAGAGGCTTACAAGCGGTGCCAGCATCTTCGGTACAAGCTGTAGCGATATCGTTGGAGCTCCATGCCCCGACTGGATCTTGTGTGTTGGCATTTCGTCCTGCGGTACATAGAAGTCTGATACGGCTGCCGCTAGAAACAGGACCGCGTTTCGTTCAAACGGTGCCAGCGACTCACAGGCAGCACGCAATAACCACATATAGTCGACAACACTGGTGAAGGTTATGTACAGCATCCGATGCGTTTCTTGCGCATTCTTATACTTGTCGAGCACCGGTGCCAGAACATCCACTGAGTCAGGTTTAACTAAAAGTAATGGAAAAAATGTGAAGATTGTCATGACATTCATGGTTGTGGTTATGACAATGGTTGGTTCGTATTCTAAAGCAGATCTAATAAATACGAGATATTTTTTTATTTTTTTTCAGGTGCTCAGCGTTAGATCAACAATAAAATATTGCACATCGTTGGTAGTATCATATACAAACAAAAACCGATAACTCTATAACCTTTATCATTCTCCTGACTAATAAGAGCAAAGGCAAAAATGTATGGCAAAACCATACAACTAGGAAAAGATTAAGGATGGCGAAAGTTGAGTACTGTTTTCTTGAGATTTGTTGTTTTTGCAAACGAGAAATCTCGCTTTTATTGCATCATTTCCTTTTTCGAGCTAGACAGCGTAATGGAACAGAACAAAGTCATTTAATGTGCATCACAAAGTAGGAACCAGAAAAAAAGCTTACCGGTGATGGTGGTGCTCATACCCTCCTCATGTAATTCCAGCATGTCGAGCAATTGTTGGCCGGTGAAGTGACGCGAAAAGGGCTCCAGAGATTTTGTGCGGTGCATGAAGATGACAGCGTAGCCATGTTCGAGAAAATACTCCGCAGACGCTGACCCTCGATTGCCTGCACTGAAATTATCGACGAATCGAACTGTGTTATGTTCCAGCGGAACAGTAGTACCACCGGACTGCAGAAAAGAGAAAAAAATAAATACCAATTTAAATGTTCACGCTCGTTTGCAGCTCAACTGATACAAAATTTCTGTCCCCCTTCACAATTAATTCCGACAAATTTTACGGTAAAAATTCAAAAATTCAGAAAAAAAAGTTTTCCGTATGTTTAGAATTATATTTTTAGACACAGTTAGGTATTAGCGCAGAAGAAAATTATAATGACTTATGATAAGCCATTTTCGGTTCGGAGATCGGTTGGAGTACCTTTAACTTGCAATTTTCAATTACATAGTAGTGGACCGCGGAACATTACAACCTACCCAGACCTATGTACCACAGAACTACTTCGCCTTTATTGTTTGTCTACCTTCCGTGGTACAGACTAATCCGGTCTCACTATATGAGGAAGCAGGAGAAAAAAGGAAATAGATTTCACAGGATCACTTCCCAAATAATCACTCAAGAAATCGGAGTTACTAAATCTATAAACGACCAATGCTTTCTTCCAACAGCGAAAGAAGGCGTCTGTTCGGAAGTTAGTCTTTAAAGGAGGATATATTCACGTTTTAATTTTTTTTTATTTACGATCTGTTTTATATAGTTCACTAATAACATAGTTCGAAAGACGTCTACAAATCTACCGTTTGATTGGTTTTGTCTTGTGACTTGCAAGAACTGTAGCATGGAAAACATGAAATGGTGTTCAACAAAAAATTGAAGTTCGGGAACTCGGGAATAACACAAAGGTACAGTTGAATGTGTTGTGCTCCACCAGAACGAATCCTATCCAAATGAATTGATGAAAGCCCAACTCTTGCTAGAAACTTTATTTCGAATAATGCAATCGTTTCTTGGTGGCGTGCGAGAAGTAATGCGTGCACAGAGCGATAAACATTATTTTTATCACTTATGTATATTGCACATTGCCCACTTTGGGCGCACCAATTGGTGTTTCAATAAGATTATATTGATGTTTGGTACATTTTGGTACTTCCATACTGCGCAGCCATCGAAAGGACCATCGGCGTCGGATTTGTATGTTTTATTCATGGAAGAAATAGACCAAAATGGAATGAACGCATTGCAGGATATCGGATTTGTGTTTCGGCCGAAGTGTGCACAAAGTGAACTATGGAAAGCACCCGGCTAATTGGGGAATGGGAAAAACGAAATATTTTGGAAAAAGCAATGAGTCCGACGGACACGGGGCGTAATAGTCGCCCCGTCGTGACTGCTAGAAATCGACCATCGCTTGAGGGAGGCTCGTCACCACCTGTTGAAGGGTAGCACATTGCTAAAGCGTGCTCAGGCCAATCATATCCTTTATCGGAAGTATAACTAAGTCAAACAGGCTCTTTTATGGCAGAAAGCAATAGAATATTCTAATGATATTATGTTATGTGTGTTTATTTACCTATACTTCTTAAGAGCTCATTTAGCCACCTAGCTTGTCAATTCAGGAATGGAAATTTCGCTCAGAATGAGTTTCAAAAGTCGTATTGAGTCGTTCGTGTTACTTTTATGTTTTGTTTAACACAGTATGAAACGTGTGTTCGTGAAAGCGTAGAATTTACTTAATTTTGTGAGTTATTTTTGAGCACAAACGCCTAATCGATAAATGAGTACTGGGCAAAGAGACAGAATGCTAACCGATAAAAAGAGCACCTTCGCATCTCGCCATTAGTAAAAACCAACGTCAACCTTTGAAGGTGGTTTAAGCAACAAGATAAAAAGTAAAATACAACAAAGTAATAAGACAATAATCATTTACCGTAACAAGCACGATGTTACTCTTCAGTTTGTAGTGACGGTCGCAGAATTCCTTTAGCAGGGATCGGTTATCCTCGAAACAGTTCGGTGGTAAATGGGTGGCATAGAAGTCCTCCCAGTGAGACGTCATGTTTTCAGCTGCCGTGATGAGGCTTGCGATGAGCCAGAATCGCGTTTCGTTTTTCTCTTGCGATTTGAAAACACTGCCACCGTCTTCACAAGAGCTTAATGAAGCTGGGATTTGTTGGCGTCGACAGCTTTCCAATTCTGCTCAGATGTTGGTGCTCAAGTGATGCAAAACAGGAAAGATTCCAGACCAAATTGAAACCACGGCTCTAGCAGCACAGCATCATCACTTTTGCTACTCTTTTGAAGACCCAAAACTTGGTGCTACACACGGTCCGTGAAGAGGTTGTTCAGATAGCACAAAAAACAGATTGTTGAGCCACCTTTACCTTCGGTCGGTTAGTAAAGATATGCTACACAAGCGGCAACGGGAGTGGCAGCGCGATATGAGCACAGCGACTAGGGTCAAGGGTCAACCACTATGTGCTGATATTCGGTACAGATAACAGTGGCACCTTTACCTAATCACACTTTCATGCTTAACTGCGATTGCACGAACAAAGTTAGTTTCAGGTCACGATTCGACGATGTTACATATGAGAGCAGCTGAACAATAAAGTTCGTGCAAACTGCTTAAGCAAAATTTTTGACAACACGATCTGACAACACCAGAGTTTGGTGTGTTTCAAAGGGCCGACTACACGCACATGACATTTGCATGGTGTCACGGATTTGAAAATTTTTAACGAATATGTTTATTTATTCGTTGCACATAATGCACTAGCGCTCATCTATTCGTACAGCGGGGGGAGTAAATGATGGAATTTGGCATCGCTGTTTAACATTAAGTTATTCTTACCACACAAACTAATCGGTTATTTCGTTTCGAATAACAATTCGTTTGAAACATTGTCCGCAACTTTCGTTCTCACTAAACGTTACTTCTGGAACTGGATAGCAGAAAATGAACCAATTGGCCGCATAAGAATTGTGACAATATCGAATCAACTCACCTAGTCTATTCCTTTTAAAGATTTTGAGCATGGAGCTTCTTTCATCTCTTTTACTGGGTTTGTTTTTATTTATGTATTATTTGTCGGTCAGTTTTGTTTTATTGGTTTGTTGATTTATATTTCAAATTTTCACAAAAAGTTAAGTCCCGCACCGAACGACAGACCAAACAAGTGGTGGCCCCAAAATAAAATGTCAACTCCCCCTTGGTATTCTAGGATACATAACGTCTAACTGTATCTGTATTTCATCATATATGAAACGGTCGTTATTTAGGTTTTACGTGCACGTTATCATCTTTTCCCTGTCTTTTTATTCATTTTACTTACAATTCAGGAATAAGATTGATAAAGTGTTCTCTTCACTCTATTGATACAGAAACTTTGTATGTTCGCAATCGATCGCGGCTCACCTGATTATGCCTTTCTTTCTCGCAGACCAACCGATACTGTTTTCATTCCTAACTCTACAGCCATTGGCAATCGTTTTCGGAGTTATTTCCAGCGTCACCTATGGCTGATAACTGTCGCGTGCCATGTGTTTTGTGCTTTGTTGGAAAACATTCATAATTGGCAATGCTAAGCACGCTTGGACAATGTAAGGGTAAAACGTTGTTTTCTGCGATAACCGAAGTGCTTTATTTGGACCATCCGATCAGAAAAACGGTTCTCAAAGTAAATTTATAACAAAGCAAATACGGAAATCAATCAACACAAGAAAAGCCGAACACTTTGTCACTACTTTCGAACGCATCGACTCACACCACTTTTAGTACCAACAGTGTTTTATTTCTTGCAATTGATCATGGCGTTTACTTACGATCGGCATGTTGTGGTTCTATCCTGCATTTCTTACGAATCATATAAAATTAACGACGTAAACTACGTTGTCACTTGCTAAGTCTCTCGTATGCAGCGTTTGATCTTTCTGAAAGCGCTAACGCTTGCAACACGTTGCTGATGCAGTCATTCTTCTTGGATTCGCGACACTTGCCACACATTGAAATTCTGGTACAGTCAGCACCTTCCACTGAGTTTGACGATGGAAGATTTCTTAAGGGTTTCGAGGGCACAATTCGATATCTTGCGGCAACACGAAGGATGTAAATTAGTTACGATGTTTCTGAACAACATCCACCTTAGGCGGAGTTATTCCTCTTACGTATCCTACCGTTTCTTACTTTAAAGATGCTTTTCATTGGGCATGGTGGTCCTTTAGAAGGCTCTGGCTAAACAATTATTGTTATTAACGGCGGAACCGAAATACCGTCTGCTTTAGTTCCGTGTACCATGTTGTTTTTCTTTTAGAAAGTGTTGCAACAGTAATATACATTTTCCCCTAACACTGTCCCACAGATTGCAAGAACGCAGGACGACGTAATTTTGCACACATTTGCGCGGAATCTTAGACTGAAAAGATTCATTATTCCATTACGAGTTTGTTGGAACAAACGGCGCATTTTTTAAAGCATTCACCCATGGAAACGCCGAAATTCTATTATGAGTAAACAACACAATTTATCAGCAAATGTGGAGCACATTCGAATAGACGACAAGGCAGATGTGCTTAAACGAAAATTATTTCAGCAGAAAATAACAGAAAACCAAACTTTCAATCGCACAAATTGAATGAAACATTCAACAGTAAATCCCTACGGTTTTGGGGGAAAAAAATTAAGTAAGTTTTAAAAATCAAAGCATATTTATAGTCTAACAATTGTACGATCAACTTTAAGATCAATCCACCCTCCTTGATTCTCACGCGTTCGTCCTTTGTTCCTTTTTTTGTGGCGAAACATCACAACGGATTGCAATTGATGAATTTTTCCGTGTTTGTTCTCGTTTCGTGTTGGTACTACTTGTGCCGCGAATAAGCTTTCAAATCCTTAACAAATGTCACAAAACTCAACTGCTGTGGCGATCGAATGATGTTCTCGACAACAGTGTTACATAATTTCAATTGTTCGTAACTCGCAGCCATTATCTCTTTCTCCAAAAACACAAGAACAACATTACTTGCGAACGTTGTTGGGCAATGAAAGAAGATCATCGTCATTACTTTCATTTCATTGCACTTCCGAAAGAAAAGAGAAACAGAAACAGAGCAAAAATCATTCGCAACATTCCCCGCCTACACACAGCTTTGTACAGAGATATTGTTTAACGTTTTTTATGCACAATTTGCCCTCGTTTCCTGTTTTTCACATTGATCTTGCGTCGTTCCTAAAAGCATGCCGCCAATGCCAATCTAACTTTAACCATATTTGTGTGGTTCCTTCCTCGTTGCAATTCGTTTCCGTTTATTATCGATTCCCTAAACGCATTGAAAATGTCTGCCTTGCTACGGCTTTCGCCTCCCGTCTACTGTTCACTGTTACTTTAAGCATTGTCGCCGTAATCTCGATCGCCAACGTTCAGTCGATCCGGTGCCGCCGTGACGGAGAAGCCCAAAATTCGATTATCGAGCTTGGTCATTTTATTTTTCTTAATTTTCTTACCCTTACCCTGTGCACGATGTAGGGAAAAAAAGACAAGAATGACATAAGTTGTTTAAAAACATGTTCAGTATGGTTGCGTTGCCGCACCATTCTTCATGACATGACAAATGGTGCCCATTTGTGTACTCACTTTGATTTCTTGGAAATCGTTCGATGATGGATTTATAGCCGGTGCTGGCTTGCACATATCATCAATGTGGGCATTCTTTTGGCGCTGCTGATTTTTGTACTTGGAGCGTCGCTCGAGGAATTGCTTCGAGAATTCAGAACACTCTTTTGTTTCACCTGGAAGGTCAAAAGCAAAACGGATCAATAATCTGGAACCACTCAAGATGATACGTTTCACAGCTATTTTTATTTCGTACCTAAGTATACACGGATGTATTCCTTAACCTCGTACGGTGACTCGATGTCCTGCAGAAAACCAACAAATGTTGGAACTGAAAAAAGCAAACGAAACGAACCGGAAAAGGATGCTCGTGAGGTTGATTCGAAAAAAAAACAAAAACAAAGGCAAAATAAGTAGCACTTACTGTCGACATTGCTATTCAGCGAGCTGAGCGCACGTGAACACCAGCTGGTAAACTCATTGTTTTGCTCATTCTGATTTTTACGATCCTCTTTACGATCAGCTGCGTTGCCCCATGCATTGGAAGTCTTGCCGGTTTTGGCACCACCACCAACCCCTCCCGCTGCCGACGATCCTCCCTTGACCAAGCCGCCGGACTGCTGTTGTTTCTGTTGCTGCTGCCTGGCTGCGTTAACTGTCGACGTAGAGGGGGTTGAAATGCTGCCCATGGTCTTGCTTTTACTCAGGAACTGCTGCTGCTGTTGCTGCTGCTGTTGTTTGCCAGGCGCAGCGACACTCGTGGTCGAGCCATGAGTTTGTGTCTTACGAGCATGATTTCCACCCTTACCAACGGCAACGGCAGGGGTCGGCTGTGTCGGTTCCTCCCAGAAACCACCGGAGCTTATGTTGTTGCTCATAGCGTTGCCAGTGGCGAACGATGAAGTCGTCTCATTGCTTCCTTCGGCACCCCACGGTTTGCCCGAGTTCCAGTACAGCAAGCTACTGCCACTCTGGCCTTGCCACACCGCCGTTCCCAAAGTCAGTGTCTCATCTTTTTTGCCAACCTTAGCCGGCTGGGCCGTAATGGCTGCTACCGTCAGCCCCGACACGTTGAAGTTCTTCTCCCGTGCACGCTCAGCGGCCGCAGCTTCTTCCGCTTGTATTTCCGCCAATGGCTTCACGTTTGCCGGTACAAGATGAGCATCCCATTTTAGCTTACTGTCGAGCTGTGCCTGTAACACGAGCAACTGCTGCTGCTCTTGTTGTTCGCGCATGGTTTGTTCTTGGCGTGCTAGCAGGGCGCGCCGCTCGCGTTCGGCCTTCTGAATTTCAGCCAAACTTAGACCACTGGTGGCAACCTCTGCCACTGCTGCGGACCACGGAGCGGGCTTGCTAGCGGCACGTGCCACCTGCTGATGAGATGGTTGTTGTTGTTGCTGCTGTTGTTGTTCCTGAATTTTGATCGCCTCTCGCCGCTGCGATTCCAACAGTTTGGCCTTCTTTTGAGCATCCTGTTCCTCTTGGCGTTTTTTTTCTTCTACTAGCTTTCGCTTCTGTTCCTCTTGCTGCAGCTTCTTCAGCTCCTTCAAGCGTTTCTTTTCTTCCATTTCTTTCTTCACACAGATGAATTCCGTTTCATTTTCGTTCACCAAATTATTGTGACCATTGCTGTTGCTACTGCCGCCGCCGTGTGTATGGTTGTTGCTTTTGGATGGTTTTTTCGCTTTCGGCTGCGTCGGCTGCTGCTGTCCACTTAACGACGAGTCCGAAGTTGCTTTTTCATCAACATCGACGTGATTAAGTTGCTTGTTGTTTTGTTTCTTACCGATACTCCCGCCATGCGGCGGCTGCTGTCCACCCATCAGCTCCTTCTTTTGTTCTTCTTTCGTTTGAGGTTTTTGATTGAAACGTTCCTCTTCTGGGTGTGGTAGCTGCTGTTGTTGCAATTGCTGCAACTGTTGCTGCTGCTGGAGGTGCTGCAGCTGCTGCTGATGTAATAGTTGATGCTGATCCTGTAGGTGCTGCGAAGGATGCGGCTGTTGCTGCAGTTGCTGTTTCTGCTGAGCGAGAACTTCACTCTCAGACTGCAGTTGCTGCTGTTGGTGTTGCTGCAGTTGCACAAAATGTTGCTGATGCTGCAACAGTTGCTCCTTTTCAAGCTGCTGCTGCTTTTCGACTTGCTGATGATGCTTGAAAAGCGAGGCCACGGATGGTGCCTGTGGTTCATTCGATGGTCCACCGCTGTTCATCAGAAGCGGATGACCAGCGACAGGAAGATGAGACTGCGACTGTTGTTGTTGCATTAAAGATGCAAATGAGGCACTCGTTGGCGGAGGTGGCAAATCACCCCAAGCAGGCCCAGCGGCTCCGGGAACACTAGCACTGCTGCAGGGCATCACGCCGGGCATTCCACCACCGCCACCAGAGGCACCACCACTGGTCGGGGGTTGAGATTGTTGTTGACCTGCCGTCGTGTGCAGCCAAGGTGTTATCAGTTCTGCAGCTGCCTTCGACGACTGTTGTTGATGTGGCGTTAGCTGTGGATGTTGCTGATTCTTGTTCATTGAGAGCTGCATGAAAAGTGATTGAATCGGGTCGTTATCCACCGTCGGTTTGCCCGCCGGGTGTGACTGTTGTGATTGAGGTGTCGGTTGTTGGTGCATGGCCAAGCCGCCGCGATTCATCATTAGATTGGGCGGGCCCAGTGGGCCGAGGTTTTGTACTGGTGGTTGCTGATTAAAATTGATACCATGCATCAACTGCCCAAGCGGGTCGTGGCCCCCCGTGACTGCAGCTGCAGAGTCAGCATTCAGTATATCTGCCCAGCAAAAAAAAAAGTTAAAAACCATTAGCACTCCACATTTCGTGTAGCAACTCTAGTTGCGCGCAACACTTACTCATCATCGGTCGTGCACCAGCCACCTGTTGGGGTTGCACAAACTCTGGCATGTGCAGTTTCAAGAAGTTGTTATGCTGGTGGTTACCGGACTTCTGGAGCTGCTCCAGCAATGGCAGTTGAGATGATTGCGGCTGTTGCTGCGGATGTGGTGGAATATCCCGCAGCTTTAGATTGACTAGCACGTCCTGACCAGCCTGTTGTGGTATGCTGGGGCCGCCACTGAAAATGCTTGAACCTGGCGATGGTCCCACCGAAGATTGCTGCTGATGACCCGGCAATGACGGTGACATCAACATACCGTCGACACTCACCAGTTGGTTCATTTGTTGCGTTATGATGGCGTTCTGTTGCTCCGGCGACAACAAGTGCCAGCCCTCCGAGTTGTGCAACTTCTGTATCAACAAACTATGTTGTCGGATTACATGTAGCCGTTTCATCTGTTGCAACTCTTGCTCTGTTGGTGGTGCCGGCATACCACCAACAGCCGCCGAAGAAACACCACCTTGACCAGACGTGTGCAACGCAGATGGCTGGGGCTGACCCGTCTGCGGTCCACCTATGGAAGGTTGCTGTTGGTTCACAGGTGACGGTTGAACTACTCCGGAAACGTTACCTCCCGCCGCTTTTGGTTGGATTTGCGTTCCAGGCCCTGGTTGCTGCTGGGAAGTTTGTTGTTGCTGAGAAGATTGCTTTATTCCGGAAGTTCCGTTAGTGCCCCCACTGGTTTTGATCGGCGGTATGGTCATCGAGTTAAGGAACGGAATGGACCCTCCACAAAGTGCTACCAGCGTGCCGAGCGTAGTGTACACTTCGTCGCAGGCTCGGCGCACCGAGAGCGAATCGTCAAAGTATCCGGCTCGGTACCATTCGGTCATTTCTGAAGCTGGAAATGGACCCTGAACCTTACCCTGCGGATCGCGATAGTACCAGACGTCGGTTCCCGGTGCTGGCGTTGTCATCAGATGATGTAACTGCGATATCCCAGGTGCAACCGCCCCTCCAGCACCACTGCCACCACCAACGTGCACTCGACTGCTAACATCCGACATCAGGAGCGCATTCACTCGATGAACGTTGTGGTTCAGTATCGGTTGCATGGGCATGGGTGACTTCGGTAGGACCATGTTCAAAGGAAGACCGCCGGTAGCTCTAACACTACCTGCCATACCCATCGCTGCTGCTGCTGACACTTGTCCACTTACAGACGACATTCCGAAAACGGGCGACTTTTCTAACCCGGCGTGTCTCGCTGCGGATGCAGCCGAAGGCCCTCCCAGCCCACTGACAGACGGATCACCGTCAGTCACCAGAAACTCGTCGTCCATAATCAGTTGTGCCACCATGTCGTCGGCTACCTCCTGCATACGATCAACACTCGTGCTGGAGGGAGACTTTTTCGGTTCATTTTCCGTTGACAGTGGTAACGATGCCGGTTGACTTTTGCCGGCGGCTTGCGATGCATTGTCACCGTTTCCTCTTTCGGTAACAGTGCTACCACCATCGTTGGCACCCGAAGGTAGTTCGTTTGTCTTGCCCCACGCGGGAGTGCTAAGAGCAACGGGTTCCGATACAGCTGATTCGATCGATTCGCACGACGCAGAACGGCCTTTGACAGAAGAAGAAACTTCCGAAGTTGCCACCACACCACTAGGTCTTTCATCTTGGGAATCTCTCTTCGTAGTGCTATCCTTTTCCCGGCTTTCGCGCTCCATACTACTACCTGTCTTACTATTGACAGTCGAGCTTGGAGTGAACGCTGTCTGGCTGCCATTATTGTCACTTTGCAGCCCCTCTAGCTCCTTGTTCGCGGAGTGATTCATCGTTTCTTCATCGTCAATTGTTCGGTCCTTGTCATTACCGTACTCGGCTCCGGAACTCTTGGCGCCCGATGCTGATGACAACGACGATGATGCGGAAGTCGAGCTCGTCGCCGCGTCATCTCGGACGGTGCCACTTCCAACAAGCATGCCGCTTTCACCGAGGCGCCTCTCCGCGGGCGGCTTCGATCGTTCACTATCCTTCGTTTTTTGTGATGCCGGTTTGACACTGCTACTTCCACTGTCAGATGCATCGAACCGGCCCCCTCCACCACCAGCAGTATTGGCTCCTTCAGTGTCATTATCGGAATCATGAAACGCCCCGGTTGCATCGAAGCTCCCACCGAAATCGCACGGATTTTCCGTTGCCCACTCGGGCAGCTCATCCGCGTCATAGTGCGGGCGACGCTTATCCGGTCCCGACGAGTGACCACCGGATGCACTGCTGTTCAGCAGCTCGTTCCCACCGTGACCGGCCCCCGATAGCCGGGATTTGTACGCCGGTACAGAGATCATTCGCTCACTGCTGCTATTGAGACTTCTCTCAAGCAACCCGTGGGACGAACTGTCCTCGTCGCGCCAGCTCGTCGAACGCGACCACTTGTCACGACCACTGGCAAGACTGCCGCTGCCACCGGAGCGCCAGTCACCACCGCCACCAATTCCGTTGCTAGTATTGTCATCATCGGTACGCGAACGGCGCCAGCTCTCCGTGGTACCACCGGCCGAGGAACGGATCCGCGAGCCGTAATCTTTCCTCGGGCTGGATGACGAACTGTTCCACTCGATGTCACCGATTCCACCTCCACCACCCAACGCGCCACTTCCACCAGCACTACCGTTGCGCTCCAACCATGGCCGTTCCCCCTGTAGCAAGAAGTAAATGTGAGAAAAAACGATGAAATCCTGGGACCTTCTGTGGCAGCGAAGACCACTATTGAAACTTACTCTTCCTGCACCCCTGGATTCATCATCGTAGAATGAGGTCGAACGAGTGTAGCTTGTGTAGGCGCCACGTCCTCGGCCACGGCCGCGATCAACTGAGACACCGCGTCCACCACCGCGACTCGGTATTCCCATCGAAATACTTCGCGATTGCCAAATGCGCTACAGAATGGAAAAGATACAAGAAGTGGGTTAGATTAATTGAAGACTGAGGCTACGGACCTCAGATCGAAGTGCGGTGTCTTACTCTTGAGTCCGGTTCCGTGGCAAGTTCCTCCTCCGGGCAGGGGGTCAGGGCGAGGGGCGGTTGCACCTTCTCTACGTACAAGTGCTTGTAGTTGACCAGTATCTCCGGACCTTTGAGCGTTTTGCTGTCAAACAATGCCAACATCTCTTCTCGCCCGTAGCGGAACTCGGCCAGCGCGTATCGGGTTGTCGGTGCACCGTTATTAGCAGCAGCAGTACCGGCACCGCTGGACGACAAAGTGGAGTTGATCATTCCGCCGCCACCGTTACCACCCCCACCAGCAGCAGCACCACCACCGATAGCACTACCGCTGCCGCTATGCGATAGGCCATGATGGTGCTGCGAATGTTGGTGGTTCGAATGGTGCTGCTGATGGTGAAGCCCAACACCACCACCACCGCCACTGTTGTTGACGAGGGTGGTGATGGTGTTACTGGTGTTGATGCTGGCGCTACCGCCACTGCTGCTGCTGCTGCTACTGTTGTTCATCGACTGACCGCTGCTGTTGCTATGGCTGCCGCTGGTATTGTTTTGATGGTTGCTGTTGTTGCTACTATTGGTGTTGGAGTCAAACGCAACCTTGCGCAACCACGCCGGTCCAAAGTTGATCGCGTCACCCATCGCGCGTCTTCCAATCGGCACACAATCAACCACAATCAACAACTGCTTACTTTGGCACCTCCGCTGCCCTCACGATGATCCTCGACGATCCTCCGAAAGCGTGTAGAGTTTACTGCCTATCCGATCTTGCCCTTGGTTGTATAGCGTTTGTACGCGGTGATCTTCAACCAAAGCTGTCTGATTGATGGTCGACGAACGTGTCCGAAAATTCCCGTTCCGCCACTGATCAAGACAACCGAATGATGCCTTACGTTAAGAAAGAAAAAAGAAAGAATATAAATTACTAGAAATAAAAATAAACTGTAACACAATTAAATTTAATAAAATATGTACCAAATTCCTCCCTGAGTGTCATCACGCACCAGGCCAGCCATTTACTGCTAATAAGAAAAAGTTGTGCTCTACTAATCGTTTCGAAATTTTAGATCTAAAGTACTGCACTACCAGTGTAATAAATTGTTCAATTTTACTCATGGCTGTGATAGTGTGTGATCGACTGATCGTTACGTTTGTTTCGCAAACCAATCGTCGAACGTAAATTGTGGCAACATGCATGGAAATGGGCACCCAAGAAAATAGAACCACTATGGTGGTAGTCCAATCGTTTCGTCTGGATCGTAAGTCAATTGATTGCAATTGTAAACATTAACGCACATGGCGTGATCGGATGTTCAATAGCAAACGAACGAATGAATGGTGAACGTGGGGGAAAACCAGTGATGTTGGTTTTGTTGCGATATATTATGTTTATTCAATATTTCTTCGGCCAACCATTCTTGATAAGTACGGGCTATAGCAACATCAAACGAGTTTTGTCATAAAGTTTTAGTTATCATACAAGATCTACGCATACAAATGATACTACTCAGAGAAAATTGTCGTGTTGTTGCCAACAGCTGATAGATTCAGTTGCGGACATGGCTTATCACTCCGTAAAGTGTGTATCGCTAGATTGAATGATTCAAAGGCCATTTTGTCGAATGATAAGCTCAACATTCCCTCGATTACCTACACTATTTCGGTGCTGTGACGAGCAAACAGTTTGGCTTGATTTTGGAAAATAAAAACGAATTGGTATGATATAGCAACCAAAGACGGATACTCAAAGAAAGTTACGTTATTTCTTCTCTAAGCGGATTTTACAACAAAATACAACTATACTGTAGCCCTTTCCATTTTTCTGCACTAATTCTAAAGCTTACAGTACTACGACATGGAATGTTTATGTGGCTATGATTAACAATAATTTTGCTGTTGTTATTTTTTTAACAAAATAAGTGGCGTCTATTCTAAACCATGATCAAGCTTTTACAATTGAATCGCGTCGAAAAAATAAAAAGGTTGAAATATGTTGTTAAATATTTCATTGCTTTACTCTTTTTTTTAAACATCTGTGTGTTAAACATATGCTATCTTCACTTAGCTTAGCGGTACACATTTAAAGTCATTTCAATGAATAGTTATTGTTCCGATTTAAGTCATCTGTGCCACGGAAATTGCAAAAAAGGCATCTTGTTTCGTGGATCATTAACGAATTGTCCCGTGCGTTCAATGGAAATATAAGCGGTGACGGAAAATGAGCAAATTCGAAAGAATTTAACGGCAACATTCAGAATCGTTAAGTGGGGCATCTTTTTTGCCTCAGCTAGCGAGCAGTTTTAGTACCAGCGCTCGTGTATTGGATGAACGAGTGAAACGAGCTACAACCACATCCATCACTTTTAGCGCATTGGGCATAAAAATAGTTTTCGCGAATTATGTCAGTGAAGTAACGTAAGCCACGTGAACATCTGTAGCGCCATTATATTGGACGCTACGCAATCTGTGTATGTGGACAAAATGCTACTAGGAGATTCACTGAGTTGGTTTGGTACAATATTGATGCCTCACAACTGCAGTCTGGATGGTTTAATCTTTTCACTTTCAGGTTGCATTCAGTAGGACGCTCAAAACTATTCACAGGCAATCTGCCTCCTAACTGATAGCATAATCAAGACTCAGTAATAACAAATGTTGGAGGCTTAAAGCAGCTTGTTATTCGTCAACTCAAACCCAACAGCTTTCACGTGGCACGGCATGTTAGTTTAAAATTACTTTCAATAACTTTCAATATTTTCACCAGTAAACTTATAATGTCGAGAAAATTGAAACTATGTAGATACTGGTTTGCTGGTGACGTCAATGAGAAGTTATTCCCACATATGATTGAAGTTTCCGTGGGTAAAACACGATACAGTCTGTAAGCTGCCACTGGGTTCGGGACATGCAGAATTTCATCTTGCTATTGATTGACCGCACCACCGCTCATACGGTTGTGAATTATACAAACTTCATAAGAAACGTCTTTTCAAGTTTCGTCTCGTTGGCACATGCACATCGTGCAGCCCTTAGTTATGAATTATGCGGATTTAAAAAGGAATTTCGGTTCTGTCGGTGAGCCTCTTGCAGCTTTCTTGGAATATTCGCCTTGCGCTTGTCAGAGCGCGAGAGAGCGAGATAGCAGAAAATGAGAAATTAACGTGTTACACCGTGGCAAAGGGGAAATCGTCCGATCTCGTACGATTTTCAGGGGAAAAGACTTCGCATTTAGGCATGTTTTGCAAGAATGGCATCTTGGCGCGCCTTAATAAGCCTTAAAATGATGTGAGTTTTGAAAGAATAGGAATGCCATTTGCCCTACACACTGATTGGATTGTTAAAAAAATTAATTTTTTAGTTTGCTCCCCTGTACTCCAGATTGTATAAGCTTGCCCGAAAAACGTCTATCATGTCACCGGTCGTCCACACGAACTGTTGGGCTTATTAGCGCCAACGGTACAGTTCAATACTTTTCGGTTTTTTCGCCATCGGTGGCTCCGTCGGTAACCGCAGCGCCCTGTTCCGATGATGATTGTTTGCACCTGATGTCGTCTGTCGACGACAAACGCGAAGGCTCTGGTTTGCTCAGCACCTGCATTTCTTCTGCCGTCCGTTCAACGTCTCGACCGCCACCGATGATGCCAGCATTGCCGGACCCGGGTACTGACTTCTGCTTGCCAAAGTTTTCACCGTCTGCTATCGTTTCCGGTAGCTTTTGGTTGTGTGTTTCCGGCAACAACAACGACAGCACTCCGCCAACAAACGCGAGCGACCCGAAGATGAGAAGCGGTAGCGGTTGCCAGTAGTCGCCCAGAAGATTGAAGTATGGTGCGAGTATTCCACCAACGCGTGCACTGGTCGAGGAGGCTCCCAGCGCTACGTTTCGAATGACGGTCGGGAATTGCTCGGCCGAGAAAACGTAAACGGTACCGTAGCTTGACGTTATGGCCATTTTACCGAGCATTGCTAATACCACGATGAGCCACTGCTCCGACTGCGGAACGACCATAGTGGTTAGCAGCATCGTCCCGGCGAAGATCATGCATCCGCACAGGATCGTCCGTCGCCCCCAACGGTTTAAGGTGACCAGCAGGAACGAGTAAGCCGGTATCTCAACGGCACCACTGATGACAAAGTTCAGCAACGGATTACCGCCCAGGTTGTTTGTGTTCCATGATAGACCGTAATACGTGAGACTGTTGACGAACCAATCGAAGAAGATCAGCATCGCTTTGCGACGCAGGTTCGGGTATTTGAAAACGTCCAGCAGCGACGGTTTCGTCTCGTTCGCGTCTTCCTGCTGCTGTGACGACACCTTGTCTTCTTCCTGCAGTTTATCGAGCGCCTCCTGAGGAACGGTCAGCCGGTTGCACTGTGCCGCTCTTTCAATCAGTTTGATCGCTTCAGTCGGTCGTCCGTTCGAGAGAAGCCAGCGGGCCGATTCCGGGATGAACCACCAGTAGCAAAGGAATAGTACACCTGGCAGTGTCAGTGCGATCTGCAGCATGCGCCACTCGTGGATGAAGTACGCAAATGCGGCCGTTAGCATGTAGCCGACAGAAAAGAACATCATGCAGACCACTCCGGCGTACAGGCGATCGTTCGGACCGACCATTTCCATCGCAATTACATAAGCCACCAGAAACACGCCGGAAGTGGTGGCTCCCACCACCATCCGGGCCAGTGTATACGTGAAGAACTCAGGTGCGACGCCGGCTAGCACTCCAAAGATGACCTGCAACACAAGGGACGCAAAAAAAATTGGCTTCCGGCCATACTTGTCGGAAAGATAGCCGAACCCGATGCTGCCAAGCATAACGCCGACCATGAAGAGGGAGTCTGCCGAGGCACGCAACCAGCCGCGATCACACACCATGTCCCAGTCGGTAACGGTACTGCTTTCGAATTTGCTTCGATCGTATACCCATTGATTGCAGGGTCGCACGCCGGCGGCCGGTGTTCCTCCACTCCAGTATGACTCCGTGAAGTTTGCATCGAAATAGAAGCATGTCGACCGTTTCGTGGTCAGCGTATCGATCGGGAAGGCCATTGAGATGCGATCCGGTTCCATCGCATAGCTAGCGTTCGACAATTCATACGGCAACTTGCAGCGATAGTCCGGAACGGCCAGCAGAAACACTCCGGCCAACTTGTGGAATGCACAGCATATTGCCGGCAAACAGAGCAGCACGTAAATTCTGCGCTGGTACCGGCCGAACCCGCCAAGGTGTGGTAGAATGTCATCGTAACCCATCGCGTGGCCTTTCGTTGTGACGTCGTCTGCTGACGAAGTGTCACCTCCTGTTGGTGGTTGGGTCGTTGGTTAGAAGAGCACCCCAGAGTCGTCTGTACACGTTTTTCGTATTTGCACTTTTGACTGCGTATGCTTTTCTATGCTTCTTCTTTTCTCTTCCTTGACTTGCTCGCGCCACCTCGTTCGTCACCTTTCGCGCAATCGGACGGTATTGCGCAAATGCACGCTTCGTGGGGTCGGCTTTTCTCACACTTTTCTAGCGAAGCCAGGCGGCGCCGGAGTAGACACGCGTACTTTCTACTCCACAGAAGACTACTTTCTTGTGCTTCGTGCAATGCCGGCAGCGTGCTAGTAACTCGCGTTTCCAATGATAGTTGCAATGGCAAGTATCTATCGCATCATCAGCCGGAGAACTTGGTATCTTTACAGATTATTTCCGTGTTGCCACGGTAGAATTTCCGCACTCGATCAACACTCCGACATACTGTTAAACACTTGAGTAGTTCTCGCAACAAGTCACAAATGATGAATACGTCACGTTTTTCATCGACAATTTCAGTGCGTTAGGCAGATGGGAAAACTTTTGCGCTCATTTTTACTCCACTGTTCTCACGGTTGGTTATTGAAGTGCTTTCAACATCTTCAGCAATAATAATCGTAGCAACTGTAGTAAGATTACTTTTAGTAAGAGTGGGGAAACTAGGAAAATCAGAGTGTCCTAAAGTCTCGCCAGTCAAACTCCGTCCGCCCCGACTTTTGATCCGACCGTGCGTTCCCGGGCTCCGCTTTTCTCTGTTCTCTCTGCGTTTCTCTCGCTTATGGTCTGCGCCTTACTCTCTCGGAAAACTCGCAACCCTATCGAATTTTCAAAGGAGAAAGCGAGACGGTTCAGAACATAAAAGAGAGTGCGAGTAAGACGACTATGGCTTCGATTGTTGCTACACACGCGTCTAGCTCTTATGTAGTAGAGCAACATCGTCAGCTGCCGGGTTTTCACCAACACACTCAAGCTACCGCGCGCAAGGAACGAATAAAGAAAAGCCGTAGCTTGCGTGTGTGTCTCGTGCTAACGTCAGACACATCTTTTTGACAAACGCTAACACTTTGTGGAAGGTTTTGGCTTGATTAAACCACCCAATAGGGCGGATAAAATTAATCGCTTGCACAAGTACTTTGTCCTCGGAACTTAACTTATGCCGGGAACAAGTGGCGATCTATCTCGTCACGTTGGTGTCTATCTGGTATCACGTTGATTATCGCTATGCATTTTCGATCTCTCTATATTCATTTTTTCACTCACTTCTACGGACACTAAGGATTTCGACACACTAATCTGACTACTTGCACCGACTGTGATCTCCGCTTGACACGTTGAGTTGTGAGTCACTTTAGAGCATGTGGCCAAATATAGCGCCCAACACGTACACGGAGAATTCTTATCGTATCAAATTTGATTCGACACAATACCCAGTCAATATAAGTTACGGTTAACATGTTTACCATAGTGTTCCATATCGTTGTATTGGATGCATTAAATACCTATTGCAAAACAACGTATAAACTAAAAGCCGGTGGTTGTAATGCTACTTCGGTATCGGTTAACAACAAACTACCGGTTAGAGGTCACAAGATTTGGTGGCATAATTATGAACAAAACAAAATAGAAATAACTATGTAAATAAACAACCTAGAGTAGTAACGAACTCGCATACGTTTTTCTATCAAAGCTATTGCCACTTCCATACTCGTTCCCCGTATCCTTTTGGCGATCATTCGAAATTACTCTTACACAGTGAGGAGCTGCTACATGCCTTTTTACAATAGGAATAATGAGAGGATCAGTAAGATGACAATAAAGTGAACGAAAACCAATTAAAACAAATACATTGTCGGGTAGGGTTATGCGCATAAGTTACGCACCACAATCCTTTATCAAATTAAAATTGATGTAACCCTAATGTTGAAAGATGTGAAGAAATACCGCTTTTCCGCCTAATAGAAATTGCATCTCAAATTATTTCAAGGATCACAATATGTTCAACTGAAATTTGATTGAGCTTTAGATTTGAGCGATTGCTTACTAAAATTGATAACACTCAAATATGCTAAACAAAACTATAAATTTGGCATACTGCGATGGAATAAACTTTTCCTAATGATTTTCAATGCTAAAAAGAAGCAAACTATCTCTACTGTGTAACAGTAATTTAAAACAGCAATGATTTAATAAGAACATCAGACAATCTTTTCGTTTTTCGTGTTTAGATTTGAATCATGAGATCCATCGTTGTTTTTGGTGTGACACCGTCTATTAAGATATATTCAAAAGTAAAGACGACTTAAATTCGACAAACTTTCTATTATAAGGCCATGGTTACACACTCAAATAACAATCGCATATCGCTTTACCATTAAGTTGAATACCTAACAAAAACTTGTGTAATACATGGCGAGCACTTTCAAAGCAAAGCGATTGCATTCAACACATTCCCTATTTTTACGCTTCTCAGCCGCTCACATCGAATAGCGTTAATAGATATTTTTGCACTAGAAAAACATCGACGGGGATAACATTGCAGGGGAGGTAAACTTTCAAGGAACATCGGTTTACACATCTTGCGGCACACAAACATGGTATGCACGCCCTGTACTACGCTGGCTAGATGATTCCTCGCTTTACTTGTAAAGTATTCCTTTTGTTGCCGTAATCTTTTCGGGATGACAGCACAATGCTGAAACTTTATCACATCGCACTGTAACTGAACACAGCATCCATAACCGAAAACATTATTTAATCATTTGTACCAAATTTTCCTTATGAAACGCACTTGCAGATGATCGGCAACACTGTAAGACTGCATTAATTTTTCTATCCATTTGTATCCGGATAAAAACTTCGGATAATTAGTTGTTGATTTTTTCTCACAATGGCTTCGAATCGTTTCCTTGTTGCACTTGCTGCTAACGACACAACTGTCAAAATTTTGCCATCATGGTACACTTGCGTTACGAAGCCATGCTTTTGCATTTTTTTCACCGCACATCTCTCGCACACAACCAACTAATTTACGTTTATATCGCGCGATTCGAAAATTGAAATCAGCTGGGCGGCAAATGACAGCACGTACTTGAATGCTCCTGAGCGGAAGAAGCAATGTTTGATCCTTATACTCGCCTCTTGTAATGTAATATTTCTATTTTTGGTATTACGTCACAGTGAAGGTATTCCATAGCGCTTCGCTATTCTACTGGATCATGATGAGCTGAGACCAGCACAGGACCAAAGCAAACAAACAACTAAATTTCAAAATGCATCTTTTCTGCTTAGCATGGTATGGAAACCGATAAGCCACTGTTTTTGATCAAATAGTTTTAATTAAAAGATTTGAAAAATCGAAAAACATGCCTCACCTCTCACCAAACATCAACTGCTTTTTTAAATAACACAAAGTGATAAGTTTGGGCCATTGAATCGATTACTATAGGAACTTTCAGCTTTGGCGAAACACTGGTTAATCGTATTAAGTAGTTTGCTAAAGGTGCTATACTTTAGACAGTTCGGGATGACTTCTTTGTAGAATCAAAGCAAAAGCATGAAGTTACATCGAATCGTACAGATTTTTAAATTACCTTGTATATGATACAAATATAACTAAAAAGCCCAGAGCCAAATAGGGCTCTGAGGTCTAATAAAATAGGAACTGGAGAGAAATCGTCAATCGTTCGTCAAAAATATGTTATTTGTCTTCTAGAATTACAAAACATAAGCCGAAGGTAAGGAGGAATGTTGTTGTCATAATTCTAACTTATACTTGCGGTAAGTTTCGAAGGTTTCTGAAGACTTATTTGCTAGTTTTGTCCAACACATCCGACGTAACGGAACAATCACAAATCACCAATGGAATCAATAGTAGCAGTGTAATACACTACATTATTGCCATGCACCCGGCCTCCGTCGGAATTTGATGACAAACAGGCACCATGCACATCCTGTTTTGGCTTTTGGCAACAAACATTGATTTTATCAATTCCTTTTCTTTTCGATTGAGAAAACCTCCTGGTTATGCACGATGACCCCGCACTAGGGCATTTGGTACTCAACGAAAGGTCGTATACCGAAGAGTTAGTAAGAAATGAGTCCTCCCACAAGTTTAGATGCTTGACTAACCTAAAACGACAAGAAGAAAATGAGAAAAAATTAAACGAATGCAAGGAAAACAATCATAGTTTAGGCTGCTGTCCGAAACCGACTGCCATTGGCTATTCACGCGTTCAATATCGGCTTCTTTTCGTTAAAATAACAGGAGAAAAAACTTATCCACTCGGGCCACCTACGAAATTGCGTTACCGAAACCGAAGATTCGCCCGCTAAGCGAATAAAAAAAGAACGATACCGACACTATGTTAAAAACCGCCGTTACCGATACTGATAGCCCGGCTACATGCATGTGTTTGTGGCAGAGCAACAGTAGCAATGGAGCGAAGAACCAACGATGGACGACCAAGTGGGGAAGGTCTCTTACTGTCTCTAGCGGAGTGAGTGAATATGAGTTGTGAAATGAGTGTAGTGTGTGCTTCTCACAGCGAGAAGAGACCAACTCGATCGGTAGGAAGAAAATAACCTCATATTTTCACGATTTTAACGAAAAAATATCTTCTCCTCGCTGCATGGGTAACGATACTAGGGTCTGGAAAGTAGCGCTTGAAGCCAACATCCCGTCGGTATGTTACAAGATAGTCGAAGCAGAGCTACTAATGCTCAGCAACGTGATGTCCGGAACTGCAACGTAGTAGGAGATTCAGGCCAAAAATTCATCAACCATTGAACTTCTCATCGTTTTCGTTGCTCCATTGGTATGATACACGCTAAAATCCCACTATTGCCGCAAATAGCTACGCACCTTCGATAACTATGATCTGCTTCCGAACTCTGATGTTTCCACTAGAAATAGAGAAGCTTTCAATTCTTTAAAGGCTGCCGCGATGGTTTCGGCGAGGAATCTGCACAACGAAGAAGAATATTTCCGCGAGCACAGAGTCTCACTCAGGTTGCACACCGCAAGCAAAAGGGTACGAAATCACGACGGACCACGACCACGGCGACAATGAACAACGAAGACTACGGAGCGACGAGCAATAACGACACACTGTTACCACGAATGGGTGAGAAAGGAATGAATTTAGTTGGTCCGCTGCTGTTTGCTCTTCTGCCCGTCGTTCACTTTTTCTTTCAACACGAATGCAACTCACACTATTGCACAAGGCGGTACGCACACTCTTTGCTTCGAAATAAAACCTCCGAAGGAAGACCATACATTTTCCACCACTACTGCCACGAGATGTTCGCACACGAGACGGCTGATGGTTTCGGGGTTTCAAGTAACGATTTCGCTGTTCTGTTTCCTATTGTTTTCCGTACGAACACATTATTTTTCTGGCATTGCAAACATACACAACATAAACATGAATTCTCAGTTCACGACCGAAATTGCACCTTTGCTTCACGTTCGTTTTGACAGTTTTATTTCAAGGTTTTGTGTTTCGTTGCTTGCTGGGAAATAATCCCACATTTCATGCCATTCACATGACTTGAATGTTTAGGATGTAACGTTATCGAACTCCCGGCATTCAATTTGATCGGACTCAAATAACCAGTAAACAACCAGTCTGAGTTGAACTTTTCCGACACTTCTGACTGAGCGTTGTGTGTCTGGACCTAGTTGCGAGTGGAGAATGTGCAACGCAATACACCGTCGGACAGTACACGAGCGTTCGAGATTGTATCTACCGTTTTACAGTTCACTGGGCAAAGAGCAGGAATATGCAGAAGATCTCGATGCGTGTTAACACTTTGTGTCCCTCATCAGAAGCACAAGAGTCTGCCTCTCCTACCTTTGCAGAGCCGTTTCGTTCCAGGGGAACTAAACGCGGAGATGCTTTCTTTCCCGCGTGGGAAAGAAATTGGGCGTCTTTGAGCCTTATTCGCTTTCGAATGGCGTATGTTAGTTGAATGATCTACGTTCTTCGTGTATGCATCAAAGAAAACGAAACTATTCGCGAAAAATACGAGAGCCAAAATATTTTTCTCTGTGATGGACAACAAAAATACCGTGAATGAAAAATTTAGTACTTCGCTGACTGACGGCTCTGTTCGTTGAGCCTGTACTAAACAAAATCGACGAAGAAATTATCGGCAAAATATCGAAAGTGTTTCCAATATCCGAGAAAATTCTCAAGCCAAAAACTACTGATGGAAAAATACATTCAGTTAAAAATAAATTTTTTCAACTAAGTGCAATTGAAACCGTAAGTGTAAGTATTTAGGTTCCTTCGTTCTAAACACTTTCTTTTTGTACTAAAACATTTACAAGTGACAAGTTAGTTGTTTAGTCACCGAATAGGTGATCTCCTGTTTAATTTCGTAAAGTCTTCGCAGTTATTGACTAAACTCAATGAACAATGAGTTCACTAGTGTTGAATGGAGAAGTTGAAGGCGCCAAGCAAGCGCTGATTCTTGCGCTCGGTGATAAATGGTCCGACTATCTGGCCAATATGAAGCTTTGGTTTCGTACAAAAAAAACCAAAGAAGAATTCGATATTGAAAGCCGTAAGCTTCTCAACCCGAACCAAACTCATTTACACAACCGTTTCTTACTGGCAATTCTGAATAAAATCGATGCCGCTTCACCTCCGCAAACATCTACGGGTACTAATTACGACGGTTTACAAATGGTGGATGCTGCCGGAACATTCGGAAATATGAACGACGGATCTGGTTACGGGTGTCACTCATCGCTCATCACGCAGCACGAGGCTCGTAGTGGGAAGAAGCGTAAACGGTCCTCCAAGTCGTCAAGCGACAGATCAACATTTCAGCCCGTCTCGCTTCACGAATACATTACTCGTATACCAATCGGCCCCGAAAATGATCCTTCCTCTGGTCAACAAAGTGCAGTTGGAGGTGGTCTAGGTTCGATTCCGACGATACGGTACGCGGCGCAGGAGCTATTTTTACCGGACAGCGGACTGGTGCTGGGCCGACTGTTGGTCGGAGCATGGGAGCATGGGCTGGCCAGCGCGGATGACTCTGCTGTGGAATTGATTGTTAATTCGGTGCAAGTACTTCTTAAAAACATACTCTCCGCGGTAATAATGGCCCGAAAGCATTACAAACACACCGCAAATGGCACATTTTTCTATGATGTTGGTTGCGAACTAAAGCACCCATTCGACCGAAATACGGTCACTAAAAGGAAGATCGACGACGAGCCAATGGAGTTGGATAAGGAGATCACCACTGTTTGCTACTTGAAGCCTCCACCGGGCGAATCGATATTTTTGGCCAGCTGTGAGCAACTGTAAATATCGACAACAATATTGGTTCCAAGACGTAACGAGTTTAAATGTATCATTTTACGTTCACTATTCCAAAACAGGTATCCTACCGTGTGTCGAAAAATCACCGCCTACGAGCTGTACAAAGTTCTTCAGGACCGAAACATCATACCTTCACACTCCGTGTATTCGATGAATGTCGAAAGGATATCGAGCCAGTTATCGTAAATCTATATAATCATTTTAGTGCTAATCGCAAGGATATTTTTAATAGTGTACATGCATTTGATTCATTAAGTTTCAATAAACAAGTGCACATCGAACCGTAAACCGTGCAATATTTATGTATCATTAAGAATGGCCATTTTATTTTCAACAGGCCGCGAAAAACTTGCAACATGATAGCTTAGAAAGATAAAGTAACATTATTTCTACGTCTTTCCATCGGCTTTTGAGTCATCAACACACATCACAATTATACATTTTTCATAATCACATATTATACATTAAATTATATTATACAAAATACATAATTTCTAAGTATTTTCATACATCACAATAAAATTACCACAAGGAGCATCATCGATTATTAGGCGTTGCCCTGTTTTTCTTCAGTATGTTGCTCCAAATGCGCCTTTAGTTTGAGGAAGGTTTTTGGTGCATGGGGACATTGATTGCAACGAAGAGGGCTCACAAGCAGCGCGTAAATATGTTCGTGAGAGGGTTTTTTCATTTTGCCGTTCATGTGTAGTGTCGCTAAGATATCTATGGAGAACAAATTGAATACAGTTTCACAATTTTACGATATGTTATTTTTTGCACTGGGTATGCGAAAATGAGAAGCTTTTCTACTACTTACGGTCGAGTTTAATGAAAAAATCAGTGTGGAATGCATTCCAGCGAAAAGGATCCTTTAGGAATGGAGAATGATAATCTTTCGACACAACGTGCAAATGGAGCCGCCGTTGAGACGGTTTTTGATGGTATCCAAAATCGAAACTTTCTTTTGGTAATCCCGTAGAAGTTACTGCCTTCCAGCCCAGTTCTTCCATATGCCGCAACAACGAAATATCGCCGATCGTCAACTGCAATCGTAAAGAAGAATTACCATTGCCATTGTTAGTGGTAAGTGTTTAAAATTTGTCCTTTGTACTTACATCGTACACAGAATCAATATCTTTCCATGGCAGAACCAAAAAATGAACGGCTGCAATAGGGTACGCATCTTTGATTACGACGGCCAGTTCCGAAACAAAAAGCCTAGCTTGAACATCATTGATCTTTTTAATCAGTTCGAAAGATTTCGGGCCCCATTCCATTACAACTCGTGGGTGTTTGCAACACGAAAGCTACGAAAACATTAGATTTATAGAATTCTTGTTTTTCTATGAGATGTTTTGATTTATTACGAAAAATTTATGAATTCTGTAGGGAAAATAATAATAAAAACAAGTTGAAAGTGACAGCTGTCGAAAATGACATTTCAGCAGTGTAAATAAATTTATCCTGTTCGCTTTTGTCGCGGCTTTTGTGGTTTGATATCGATGAAGATGAGAACCAGTTGTCGATTGTGCGGCTACAGTGCTACGGATTTGAATGAAATTTTTGGCTTGCCCGCATACGGTACAGGCTACTGCGGGAAAATCGAGAAGTATTTATATTTGAGGGTAAGTTTTAGCGCCGTTTAGGCAGTCAAAAACGAGCTCTTACTAACGACTTCTTTTGCACGTTACCTGAAGGTCACTCAAAATGACGGGCTATCCGAGTTTGTGTGCTGGATGTGCTCTCAGCAGCTCGATTCTTTTCAACGATTTCACGAGAAAATAATTGAAATTCAGCAAAGGACTCTCGGCGAACGGTTCGCTCATTTCATGCTTCATGGACCCTATGAAGACCACTTTAGGACAGCAGATCAAAGTTCCAAAATAGAGAAAAATGAACATATCGAAAACTCAGGAGGTGCAGCAACAGAGAACGAATTGGACATTGCTTCGGTCGAAAATGAAACACATGTTGCTCAGAATATGACTGCCAAAGCTACAAGGAATCAAAAACTAAAGGCAGATCTTCCAAATGATAAATGCCAGAGACGGAAAACTGTCCGCACTCGCGAGTCTACAGGGACAAAAAACTGCCCCAGCGTGGACACGTGTGATACAAGCGAAATCGATTCAGTTGATATTTCAGAAGTCGAAGCTCTTGCTGCTGAAAAAGGTGCAGCGGATATTGCGGAAAAGAAACCCGAAAATCTGTTCGTGAATGGACGAATGGTTGTGAAAGGACAAAAGTTGCGACAACTCATTTCCCGTTTCTATCGACTGCAATGTGACTTTTGCAAGGAAACGGAACTTCGATTTAACCACGTGGATAAGTTATACGACCACTACGAAAAGGTGCACAACTCTAGAGGATATATTGTCTGTTGCGAGTTGAAGCTGACGGACAGTGAGAAGATAATCATACATATGGCCCGGCATATACAACCTGAAGCGTTCACGTACGTATGAGCTCACTGATTTGCAACAGTGCACACCAGATTTTTCGCCCATGGTGAGCTAATTTCCTCTCATTGTAGATGCGACATCTGCGGCTATATAGTCACGAAACCGAAGTTCCTTATAAGCCATAAGCAAACCCACCTACCAGTTAACGATAAACCGTACGCCTGTCCCCACTGCACGAAACGGTTTTGCTGGAAACGAGCGCTAACAGTTCATTTGAACAGTCATCAAATAGCTGCTGAACGTAGAGTGTTCCGCTGTTTATTGTGTGAGAAGACGTGCGTAACGATGCAATTATTTTATACCTTGTGTTTTAAATTTCCTTTCGTTTATTACAACCGATAGATACGAGACTCCAGGCGGCTTATCGAACCATAAGCGCAACGTACACAAAGGTCTAAAACCGAAGCAGACGCATGTGTGTGATGTATGCGCTAAGCCCTTCGCAACGGTGCACGGACTACGGGAGCATATTTCCACCATCCACCAACCTTGGGAGGAGCGGCAGCTTCAGTGTGCAGAATGCGGCAAATGGTTGAATGGGGAGCGCTGCATGAAAATGCATCTTAAGATTCATTCGGCGAAGAACCTGGCCTGCGGTGAGTGTGACTATAAAACAAACAAATCGTTACTTTTGAAGCGCCATAAAATCACTCACCACCAACAAGAACGCCCGTTCCTTTGCGATCTGTGCGAGAAAACGTTCAAGGTAAAGCGTGACCTCAAGGTGCACATGCTAAGCAAGCACAGTATGCAGTCTCGCACATTTCAATGCAATTTTTGCAACCTTCGATTTCGTAATTCCGCCAACTTTTACGCCCATCGAAAAAGTCAGCATCCGAAGGAGCTTCAGGCGATGAGGGATGATCAGGAGTTGGAGAAGAAACGCAAAAGAATTCGTGCAGGCCTTGAACGATCTTCAAGTACGGATCGGGAACTTCGCGCTATGAACGTGCGTGCTACTCCTACTAATGAAAGCTCTGAGCCTATTACTGAAGATGTCATAGTTGTCGACAATAAGCACTACCGCTTGCGTAGCGAAAACGATAGCATTACTGTTGTTGTTGAAATAGAGGACATGAGCGAAATATGAAAGAAAGTTTCAGCATGATGGTGAAGTTTGAAAAAGATAGCAAGAAACAGAATTTGGGTAACTGTTTCCACAGTCAGTGTCACTTGTAATAAGTATAGTTCACATTATCCCCGAAGTCTCTTTTGATTTTCAAATATGTGTTGTAGACGAAAAAAATAAAAAGATTAGAACAATAGGACGTGGTTAATATGTTGTAATGAGAGTAGAAAACAGTTGTAACAAACGTAATTTATTTCACGTTATAAAGCGTATAAATCTATCGACACACCAGCTTTGTCTATCAATTCGAAGGGCACTGTATTGAAATATATATTTAAATGTCGTGTATTTGTTATTTGCGAATTATTAACTAGCAAAGACCAGTTCACCTGTCTTCATCAAGACCATCTTTGAAATCAAGGCGGTTTCTGGTACTATTGGCGTTTTCTTATTGGATGTTTAATCGGTTGTGTATCTGACCATGTGGCGCTAATTATGTTAAACTTAGAATCTGCATGCCTTACACGAAATGCTGCACAGCAATACTTTTGATGTTATATTACACTGTCTTAGTTTCTCAGAAATCTCCTAATTAATTGAACATTCTAACGAGTGAATTTGAGTAAGCTATTGAATTACAGAGAGGGGAGGAAGTAGGATAGACAAAGTTACGATGGTTCTGGCTAGTACGGCGCACACAACAAAGAAAGATTATTTATCTAATGAATGCAACATTTGATAGTGATACTTTGACAATGGCACAAAAATATTTCAGCACAGCGCATTATAATTGCCACCCCCAGAAGAGATTGTTCGCATACCAACCTGGCGTGGTGAGGGTCGGGAGGAAAACGATCCATCCGACGAGTCCTAGTACATAAGTTCCAATAAAAATATATTTTTTGTGGTCCCCTTGCGAAAGCACTTCCTGGACGTCGGGAAATCCCATGTGATTGCAGAATGCATGTACGATGAAGGGTGCAAGGAAGTGTCCGGAACGCACAAACAAGTACGCCGAATAAATACCGAAGATAGTGGTGTAGAAAAACTGAAAAAACGACACGATCAACACCTCCCGCAGGGGACGCCCATTTTGTAAACGCTCTTTGATATGGTGTAGGTGAGCCAGCCCGAACAGGAGTGGCGTAATGAGCATTGCAACAGATGGCCGAAAAGTTTGGAGAAGCAGTGGTAACATACAGGCACGGAACGTAAATTCTTCGGACAGGGGGGCAACGAAGTGGTTGCGTAGCCAGACCAGGCTGTGCACTGCGTTCATCCAGTACATAGGTTCCGAGTAAATCCGCCACACACCGCTCGACAGCTGTACACTTAGTGGACCCAGGAATAGCACCATGGTTAACAGTAGTGGAATGCTCGCAGCTGTGAAAAGACCTTCCCGCCGGAACCCCATTATCTCCCATAAGCTGTAGCGCTCGAATACCTGCTTACTGGATAGCGCAAGCACAAAAAACGGAGCGACGAGCATGACCACGAAGACACTAAAGAATCGACGTTTTATCGTTGATGGATGGTCACTAAAATGTAACACAAATTGAAGATAATAATCTTGTGAAAGCATGCTCTTGACGCATGCTTACCGATCGTGCTTGGTGTTCCATATGTACAGACTGGCGACATAAATTACGGATATCACAAAGCACGCCCCGACCGAGACGAACGGGGAAAGGTAAATTATACCCTCCACGGCGGTGGGATTCTGTTCCGGATCCATATCGCTGGCCATACCGGCACACCAGATCCTCACGAACAAATCCCAACGCTGTAGAAGCCGCACCAGCTGTTCCACTTTTGCATTCGTTTGCTAGCCAGCTACAAATATCCCCGAGTTAGGTTACTCGACTGTCCAGTTTCGTCGTGCCGTGAAGGATGAGTTGAAAAATGAGAAAAAATATTCGTTAGTAAATGCACCGGAACCGCATAATATATGCTAAATACGTACAGCAAACAAAACAGTCAGAGCCAACATCAACAAAACTGAAAAAAATGTTGCAATGAGAACGTTTTCACTTTTTTTTCAATTTGATGGCCCGGTGAAAATTGTAACATTTATTTCAATGTTGACGTTTATGTTTGGTTGACGTATCATGCGTATTTTTTGTTGTGAAGATTTTCTTTCGTCACAATTAAGTTCAGTGCTGCACCTAAACGGATTACTTGGTGTTCTAAATGCAAACGTATGTGCAAACATGGTGGCGAGCTAGTGAATCGATGTTTCGATCCGTTGGGGTACGGGCCTCGACTACTCAACCACTGACTGACTACTAAACCACTTTCGAATTAAGACGTCGCTCCAGCTTACGGGGTGAGCAGGCTGGGCAACGAAATATCAGTGCCACGGAACTGAGGATTTACTGTCTGCGTTTGCTTGCTAAGTGTGGATCTTGAACGCCAAAGAGTCATCGGGTTTGTGACACTACAACAACGGAATGGCGTACTCCAATCATATCGGCGATATTGTTCACCTGAACGTTGGTGGAACAAGATTTTCCACCTCACGCCAAACACTAACATGGGTTCCGGACACATTCTTCACATCTCTGCTTAACGGGCGTATCTCAAGGTAAACGTAAAGCAGGAACGATCGTTTTCTCGCGGAAAAATAACACTTTCAATTTGTTTTCATCAACCATCTTTCTCCTCAGTTTACGCGATGAAACGGATGCAATTTTTATCGATCGTGATCCAAAGCTGTTCAGTCTGATACTTAATTATCTTCGCACGAAAGAGATCGACATCAAAGCCGTCGACATACGAGTGTTGCGCCATGAGGCTGAGTTCTACAATATTGCTCCACTGATCAAACGGATGATGCTGTGTGAGGAGATGGACCAATCCAGCTGTGGCGATGTACTGTTTTATGGTTACCTTCCAGCCCCTAGTAAGAACTGTTTCGAATCTGAGCCGTTTCTCATCTTTTGTGACACACTCAATCCTCACTCACGTCTCGCTTTCAGATATTCCTATCCAAGAAATGCCAATAAGTTCGTCTTCGTCTAGCTCGATAAGCACCGGCACGGTTACGACGAGCAACAGTGTATTGTCCGGTGCACCTGTGCAGTCAAAATCGGATCCACAGCCCGGTCCATCAGGCATTGGACAGCAAGCAGTGCCTGCGACACTGCAGCAGCAGTCTAATTCACAGTTTTCAAATTGCAACAACCAAATTCACGCTTTGACCACGGCTGCGGTGGCATCGACAAGCAACGCTAATACGAACTCGAACCCACGCCCTGGATCAATGGTGCGTGTGCCAGAACTCTCGCAAGGATCTTCTAGTTCGCCAGGAAGCGCGAGTGGCACGGCAGCCACCAACGGCTCGCGCCATTCCGGTCATTCTCGCAACTCGTCTTGGGATATGCGTGTGTCGTATAACGGGAATGGTAACCGTAGCACCCAGTGGGTTCCTGGCCACTCGCGTACAGCTTCGCTCGATATGATGCGCCATTCACGCAACTCATCCGTAGATCTGAATAAGTACATACGGAATGAGGTGGGCTTGGTGTTTGGGCCGGGTGCAACCAGCACTGGTTGGGCGGATCCGATGCGTGTGCAGATTATCAAGGCACACCACAATTGGATTTCTGTTGCGTACGCCCATTTCGTCACTTGTTACCGATTGAAAGACTACTCGGGCTGGCAGCAAATTTTCATCTCTCCTTACATCGAATCGACGATCGAGCGGATAGCAATAAATGCTAAAATGAACCTGGCTACTTCGGCAGGGGAGCAATCGCACAGTAAAATGGTCGCAATCTCATACGGAAGCCAGATTCGGCTGTGGGGAATCTCAGACGATGGTAGCAAGACCGACGTGGGCACATTCAACTTGCACGTGCGCGTCGAATATCTGTTCTTCATCGGCAGTCAGTTGGTTGCGCTGTCCTCTTCTGGCAAGATAGGCGTTTGGCATGCGATGACGCAACACTGGCAGATACAGGATCTGGTTCCGATACTATCATTCGATACTGCCGGGTCGTTTCTACTGCTTGGTTGCAACAATGGTTCCATCTACTATATCGGTGAGTTAATTTTGCGGTTTTCATTTTGCAAAGGGTCTTATCATGTGTGATTTTGAGATGATTCTTTTTCTTTTTCCTGATTAATTTTAGACATGCAAAAGTTTCCATTGCGTATGAAGGATAACGATCTGTTGGTAACGGAGCTGTACAAGGATCCATCGAATGACCACATCACGGCAATATCGGTCTATCTAACACCCAAAACGACAAGTAGGTGGAAGTGAATAGTTATCTTTCTTGCTGTAAATGAAACGTGTTACTGTAGCTCAGATACGTGTATTTACCGTCATATTAGTTAAAAAGCAATGTTGCACCACACTCGCCACAAATCACTTGCACCACCGTCTCCACTGTCAGTAGTTCATTACATACTCACACAGAACGAACACCATTCATTGAAGACCGAACGTAAGGACACTGATTTGGGTCACTTTGAGAATTTTGCAGATGCTTGCGTTACGCATACATTTCCTCCCCCTAATACTACCTCTGAGTACACATGTTTTTATCAAGTTTCAGCTCTCCAGGGTTATAATACGATTTTCCGATGTTTCAACCACGCTTTGCTCAATGCTTACCTCCTAGTCAGCAGCCATAGTTTCTTTTCACCCTGTGCAGGACGATTTACTTTACTTTTTTTCTCTTTCTCTATTTTCTCTTCTTTTTTGCTTCTCCTCTATTTGATGATACTCTGATATGTTCTTTTCTTTTCGGCTGATACATAGCCGCGGATCGAGTTAAGGAAGGTAAAGATAATCGCACAAAGTGTCCCTTCTGCTCGTGCAATTTGGTTATTTTGCGCCATTCGTGCACTTTTCATTTTTTGGTTCTTTGAGAGCAAACAATCAATCAGTGATATGGTTCGGTTTCGATTAGTTATTTTTGTATCTGTGCCGTAAATAGAGAATAATCGTGTTGGGACGGAGAGTATTCGATTCTCTGCTTGTATGTCCATTGTCGTGTCAATTGTGTTTTGTTACCTATGCGTGTTGCTAATCAATTGGAGACGGTGGTTGCGATTCCCTTCTTTCCGCCCTAATATAAACGCTCGTGATTCATGGGGCTGTGCTTATGTCATTTGCGGCCCCAAAATCTGCATTATTTTGTTACGTTGTTTTATTTATGTGTTTGGCTTGATGGTTTTTGTTGGTAATTTTTTATGATTCTTCACCATTCCTTCTTTGTTACTCATGTTTCTTTTAATGGATTGTACCCATTTTTGTTTTTTCGTTTTGTCTTCGTGTAGGTCTCTCAGGTAACTGGATAGAAATAGCCTATGGCACACGATCCGGTTCTGTTCGCGTCATTGTACAACACCCGGAAACGGTGGGCCATGGGCCGCAACTGTTCCAAACGTTTACCGTGCACCAGAGCCCGGTTACGAAAGTGACATTGTCAGAAAAGTTTCTGATATCGGTGTGCAGTGAGTACAATCACGTGCGAACGTGGCAGGTTCCAAGATTCCGTGGTATGATCTCTACACAACCCGGCTCTACACCGGAAGCATCGTTTAAGGTACGCAAGGCAACGGCTTATTGTAGATAGCGTAGCGTGAGATTTAATTATTCTTTGTACTTTTTTACAGATAGTGTCTTTGGAAGCAGTAGATTCAACTTATAGCTATTCGGCCGGTAATGATTTCGGGCCGTTTGGCGAGCAGGACGATGAGCAGATATTCGTGCAGAAGGTGGTGCCAGACACTGATCAGCTGTACGTGCGGCTAGCCTCGAACGGTGAACGTATTTGCCTGATACGATCAGTCGATGGGACGACAGTCACATCATTCTGCGTACACGAATGCGAAGGCTCGTCCCGCATGGGTTCGCGACCGAGACGTTTCATTCTTTCCGGTCACTGTAATGGGGCGATACAAATGTGGGATTTGACCACCGCTCTTGAGATATCGAAGAGAAAGGACCAACCTAAACGCAGCATCGGAGGACCGACGGCGGACGAACTCATTCGGGAGCTTGATCAGTGCGATCTGAGCAATAGTCACTGTTCAACACCGTGCATGTCCCCCTGCCCAACGGCATTCTCCAGCGGCATTGAAAGCACTACGGTCGGACGATTAAAACCGTTCAATGTTGCGTTCTTGAATCAATCTGCGGCGGCTGCGTCGCAAATAGTCGCGGGAGTGAGTGCTCAAGGACAGGCAGCGGCACTGGTGGCAGCAGCGGGTGCTATTGGAGCTGCGGCACCACTTGCGGCTCAGAATCATCAACCCGAACAACCGAACTGATCTTTATTCCACCGGCAGAGGGCTTTAAGGAGATGGTTTGAATGTTGCCAGCTGGAGCTGGGATTTTAGCCTAAAGCTTCGGCCTATGTAGTTATGCTCATTATGCTAAATTTACGTAATGCACACTTGCATACACAGTAACTATTAAAGCATTTCTGTTCCTTCAGATCCATCTTGTCTCCACTACAATAATATCGGAGACCTTGTTGCATCATAAAAATTTGTTGTTTTTTTCTCGAAATAAACTTTTATTTTTCGAACTTGTTTGTATTTATCATGTTTGCACAGATGCTTAGATATATTTTCGTACAGTAAAATGTTAGGCGCTGTAGCGATCTCAATGGCACAATTAGTAGACATTAATTTCTTAGTCACATTTTTGTTGCAGACTATGAAATACTTTGCTAATGGTTGCATAGGTCATCTTTTGTGCCAATTGCACGGCACTTATTCCTTCGCAGTCTAGTACATGAAGGAGATCCTGACGATATTTCAGTAAAAGAACAACGATTGCATGTTTATTCATTTCCACGGCTCTATGTAACGGCAGCCGACCGTCGTTATCGGTGTGCGTTTGCGGAAAGTGTAAAAATCGGAGTAAAAACTCCACTTTCACTGCAGCAAAATAACTGCTATCCATTACCGCGTGGTGGAGCACTGTACGACCCTGGTTGTCGGGTTTTATCATATCTAGCCCATAGCGATCGATGAGCAGTCGCCACAGCCGTTTGTTTGGTGATAAATAGAACGCGATCGTCCTTCCTCGCTCGTCGACTGCATTAACGTCGATTCCATAGCCCACAATTAGTTGTTCGATCATCTTTTCCGAAACACCATCGTTCATGATGGCAAAGTGTAGGGAAGACAACTTATACTTGTGGCTCGTCGCGTTTACATTGGCCCCACATTCAAGAAGAATTTTAACGCAAATTTCCTTCCCACTTTGCAACGCTACATGAAGTGCCGTTTCTCCATGCTGGTTTTCATCACTATCGGTCGTAGATGTCCGAACATCAACTGTATCGTATCGCGTCAGTAAAAACCGAAACAATTTCTCGTTCGGAACTTCGATGCAACGGATGTAATGATGCAGAAAAAGTTCGCCGGATTCGAAACGCAAATAGTCTACGTTTAGTTGTCCCAATGTTTTCTCATTGCACTGCAGGAGCTTTTCAAAGTTAGTTTTATGGAGATTGTCGGATTGAAGATCCGCTTCCAAACCATCTAGTGTCGCACCATGTTGCTGAAGATATTCAACGACCAATTCATGGCCGTGTAGTTTCGCTTCTGAGACTGCACTGTTTCCGAGCTTATCTCTGTGATCCAATCGATCGGCGAAACCACACTTTTCGAAGAGAAACTGAACTATCTTTAGGTGGCCACTCGAAGCCGACAAAATGAGCAAATTTGAGCCGTCATATTCGTGCAATGGGTCGAGAGAATTTTCCTCCATGATGCTGAACATTTCGTTTAGCTTTCCGCGACGACAAAGGTCAAAGAGTGTTTCATAGTAGTGCAAATTTATTGTGTTCAAATGAGCCTTTTCTAGCTCCCGAAACTCGGGCGTCGGTTGGAATGCCAGATGCTCTACTAGAAACGCTGCTAGGTCGTATCTGTTATCCGCGACGGCATTGTCGAGAGCCGAATTGTCCCAGATAAATTTGTACGGGGGTTCGCGTTCTGGTACTTTTTGTTCCTTGGCCAGCGCCAGAAGACGGAATAGAAGGCTGTGGTCGAACTCGTTAACCACCGACAGGTTGTAGATGTTGTATTGACTGATCTGTAGGTCTGTTCGATTCTCTAAAAACCATTCGATCAGTGCCACGTAGTTACCAGAGATGCACACGTTGAATGTAGCACTTAGTTCTGCCGTTGACATGGTGCGGAGTTTTAAAGCTGAACTGGAATTCGCTCCGTTCGCCAGTAACTTATCGACAATGGGCCAATCTTCGCTATCATCTGCCAATTGTAGGGGCGTCCAGTTGTTTAACTGTGGACATTTTTGCTCTATGGCAAAGCCGTTGGTCGAAAGTAGTAAATCTATTATTTCCAACGACTCATGAACGATGTGCAAAAGATTACGCTGCAAGCAGTCGGTTGTTGACCGCAGGGTTTCGGGAGTACAATCTTGTAGCATTCCGCGAGCTCTCTCGACGTCGTGATGCAGAACTGCTACTGCCAGTGGACAGTGACGAAAAAGAAGCTCGTCGATCAACTTACGACCGACAGTCCTGTAAGCTTTGATATCAATTTTTTCGGGATGGTGCAATAGATACTCGGCCGCCAATAGATTACGCAATGCACGGTGCATATTGATTGTCCTTACTTGTTGCTTCGCAGCGGTAGAATCTCCCATTGCACAACGGAAACACTCTTCTTCCAACTGCTCCAGTCTAAGACTTCCTGCCGCACCTAAATGATTCCAAATGAAGTGTTCCTTCAAGGCAGTGTACGAAAAAGACGCCGCTGGAAAAGTTGTGCTTTGTCCCCCGTTATTAACCACCTCCGATATTAGGAAGAGCAAAAACACGTTACCCAGTACGTTTTCTTCTTGCTGCCGGGTGTTGTTGTTGACCGTTTTTTGTAAAATGATCTGCACATCTTCAGAAGAATCTTTTATCAGCAGTTCCAAGCATTGTCTCTGTTCTGCTTCGTTTAACGCTGGTAGCGTATACTTAGCAACCGGGATGACGCAATTAGCTACGATCGCTTCCCAGAAAAAATCATCACCAACTATCCATACGGATAAACGAGGATTGCCTATGTGGTGAATGTTGTTTAAAAAATTTACCAACAGGTTTATCTCTTCCCAGGGGCAGTAGTCTTTTGTTGCATGGTCTATTAGAAGGAGCAATTGTCCGGTTTTCACCGCAAAACATTCCATCTCTGTATATGCACTGAATAAATGGCACAGGGTATCCTCCACACGGGTATTCGTTTGGCGCAAGATGTCTATTACGTCCCAAGCATTCAACCGGGTTACTATCCGGAACGGATAAGACCGTTTTGAGGTGATTTGTAGATTTTTCAAGTAGGTAGTGCTTCCGTTAGTTTCATTTGATATGAGCACATTTATCGAACTGGGTGCAGGAGGAACGGAATAATACTGATCGTCAAAGCTGACGGTGAAATGCTTTGCAATTGCTTTCTGCGCTCCTTTGCTACGTAACCAGAACACTATGCCGTAGTCCTGCAGATAGCTGACCTCGTGAACGGTGTCGTGGGTCTTAAAGGTATCCTCGAATGCGGTTGTATTGTTCACAAGAAACCAAGTACTCGGTACCAAGTCTTCTTCACGATCGATACAATTCTTCTTTATGTATCGCTTAATGTCTTCCAGTGTCCCCTGCCGTACGATGAACAATCCGAACGGTGCAGCTGTTTTACAATCTGCGTTAAGATCGGCAGCTAAATCCAGGAGACTGATACCATTCAACGGATCTGGTTCAGTGAAATAGTACGGTTCAATAGGTAGTGTTGTAGTGGACTCACTCTGTTGCGATACTGCTTCTTGTAATATCTTTCGAAGTGTTTTCCCGTTTGAAAAACGGATTTCATACACGCATCTATCTCTTGCCTCCGTGTGCTCACGAATGCTGCTAATGGCACAAAGCACGTTTCCTGGAATAGCCGATAAGACGGAAGGATTCATATCGCACTGATTCAGCACAACAATGCTTGGATCTGTGGCTTCGATTGCAGGCCACTCGTTGTAGATGTTCAGGTAATGCTTCACACTGGAGGCTGTTAAGATGCCGAAGTATTCACGTGCTTTGCTTGATACATAGTTTGGAGATTTGTGTGAGCTTTCTCCATAGTCCCTTATGGTAAGACGATGCTCCAAAATAAGAAGCTCCGTTTCACGAGTTTCAAGATGAATCACAAGAGCCACAAGGTAATTCCTCAGCTTATGATTTATGTTTTGGCCGCATATCAGTTTGATTGTGGTGTGTAACGAAATGTATCTGTAATTAAAGAAGTCAAGTTATGTAGTATTGCTCATTACAGATCATTCTAATGCCTTACTTAGTGAGCACCCAGATTGAAAATGCATCAAAAGCTTTTCGAAGCTCTGGTTCGCCGGAAAACGATGCACTCATTTCACTGGTTCTTTCCGCTACCGCTGTGAAAATACTAAAGAATTAAGCAAAATTTTATTTTCTCCGAAGTTTCTGATTGCTAGTAGAGAATTCTAATCTTTTTGTCTACTACACTTCAACATTGACAGTGCGCGACCAACAATGTAGTAGTATGTAGTGAGTCAACCTTCGCTGGCATGGTGACAACGAATTGGAACTAGATTTCAAAATCTAGGCAAAACGGTTGCTGATACTATTTTTGGATGACAAGTCTATTCGTTGCAGAATACGTTTCCAAGTTACCTTCAAACCACTTTAGTTTACCGTGCGCACATGTAAAACTAAAGAAAATACGTTTCAAACAAGGCTAACTTGCCTGCAGTTGTTTTTTTTAATTCTGTCTTTTATTGGATCACAATATGTACAAAACAAGAAGCACGTAGAGATGCCGAAACGAACGGATATTGTTAAAAAAAAACAAAATATTTATAAGATTTTCCGCCATTCATTTTGGCCACCTTTGAAGAAAGTCAGCGGGATGATATTACAAACATTGGGCACAAATTAGGAAAGCAGAAGATTAGAAAACATTTGGTGCTTTCCAGTCCTGCTTCTGATGCCGCTGATTACACCGTTGCCATCGTGTTTGATTAGTTTGGTGTATTGCTATCCGCTAGAATAATGGTCGGCATCATAATAAGAAAAGTGGTGGTAGTCACAATAAGCCCAATCGTAGAGTTTAGGTTGAACAAATGTCCGTAGTGAAAACGGCAGTACCAACCATACAGTATGACGGCCGTTACCGCCAGCGTTCCTATGTAGATGAAGTAAGTTCCGTACCGCGTTCCGGACCGCGTGTTATTGGTGGGATGTCCGTTCGAATCGCGACCATCCGTAGTGATGCCATCGTGACCATCGCCTGATTCTGACAGGTTACCGTTGCTACTTTGCGAGCGATGGTCCCCATTTGATGTTCCATTTGTTGATCGATCGCCGCCATTAAGTGATGATTTCTGGTTATGTATCAAACAGTGCACAACACAATTGTCGAACAGTCCACATGCGGCCAATGTTTTGGAGTCGGGTTGTAGCACGTGTCCGTTGAACACCAGTCGAACCAGCTTTTGCGCCCCCAGTTCGACGGTGAAGTTGCGCTGCTTGAACTCGCCGATACCCTCATTCAGGTTACCTTCAACTAGCTTTGAATCATCGTTCAAATATTTAAGCTTAATGCGTATTGGTTTAACCACTGCAGACATCGTTTCTGTGCTGCTACTGGCCTTACTCGTGCTTCCCAAGGCACCAACGTTGGTATTTTCCGTTGAATTTGTTCTATTGGGCCCGTTTTGCCCTTTGCTACCGGTTTTGCGTTGTCGAAGTTCCGTAGAGGTCAAAGACTCTGCTTCTATGGGCACTTCGCCGTCGTTACTTTCTTGATCACCAGCATCCATCTGGCGAATGATTTCTTCTGGTCCGGTGTCGTCGAATGTGTCAACTACCACGTGCGGACTTACTACAGTCGGATAACCTTCTGTGTCGCTCAAATCCAGTCCCGTTGCTGACTCGGAAGCTTCCGTTAGAATCGATTGTGTGATGTTGTCGATTGACGAGGCTATGCTATCGTTCTCAAGGTCTAGCTCCTCAGTCTCCGTAACGTTCGAGATGTTGGACTGCTGCGATGAGCTTCGCACTAAAAAAGAAAATTGAATGCATACGTTTCAGCCGACGTTTAGGTTACGTTCACGAAAATACTCACAAATGATTGTCGTTACGCTGTGCTGAGGAATTGTATTCAAACGGCGTAAATTGTTTTCAATGACGAATACTGCACCTTGTGCATTGGGACGATCTTCTCGAACGTAGGTCGAGCGCCAGGCCAAATAAACAACAATTATCAGCAAAGCCCGTAGAATCCAGTAGTTAAAGAGCTCGTCGGTCTCATCTAGAAAGGGCAACATTTCCCTTATTGGCGCCTTTCTCCGACGGCACGGCCTAGCCCTACAGACGACGATGATATGCTTCGACCAGCAAACAGATTTTCAATGTATCCACCGAACAGAATAAGAAAGGGAGCGCATCCTGGTAAGAAATAAAAGAGAAATCGTTTCGAACAAACATTACGCACAAAGATGATGACATCGCAAATGGAACGTAAACAACAACAAACGAATAGCTTACATAAGCCAATTCCTATTCCTCCGTCTATTGGTTTTACCGTATTTAACGGGATTGTTCGGTGTTTGGGGATAGAAGGCTTGCAAGAACTGATGAATACCGTGCACACACGGGAGAGCACATTCGCATTCACACGCTCTACGGCTACGGCAGATGTTCCACGGGAGACCTTTGTCCTTTCACTTGTTTTCGAACTTAGTAAATTCGTCGAATCGGCGAAATGAGATGTGTATGTGTACTCTGGTCAACAACACACGCAATAGTTGCTCTATAACCACGAAAGGATCTGGAGAATCGTGTTTATTTTCACGAATTTTTGGGCAAAAGAAGTCTACAAAACTTGCCTATGACGACAAAACTTTGACGTTGTTCTATCTTCTTGCCTTCCAAACTCTGACGTTTCCGAAGGCTTCCGTTGTTTTGAAATGTCAATTCAGTCCTGCTGTCAGCGCTGCTGTCAGAAGTTGTCGCGTGTGAATTGTGAAGAGTAGGAATTTGGTTAGAATAAATAAGCTAGTTGTGAAAGCGCGAATTTTGTTTTAACGCCACAGTTTCACTGCCTTCACACACTTCGGCCATAGAATGGGAGTACCAGCATTCTTTCGGTGGTTATCACGTAAATACCCTTCCGTGATAATCGAATGCGTGGAGCAGAAGGTCAGTATAGCAAGTAATGCAGCAATGTCGGCAAGTGTTTTGTTATTGGGCGTTTGACCATAGATGCTTCTAAAGTGTAATGAAACCGGCAATCACCATATCCAAATTCTACATTCAAAATACACCAAAAACCTGTCGCGATTTCGTACGCGGCTCAATTTCTCCACGGACATTGGTTTGCTATGATAGCAACGAACGTAGCCGAAATTGTTTTCATTCACTTTCTGTTTGGCTTTCTTACAACCATTTCCTAATTATTGCAGAACACTGACGATCATGGCAACGTGCAGTATGAGGACATGAGTAAGCCCAACCCAAACCGGGTTGAGTTTGATAATTTATACCTGGATATGAACGGTATTATACACCCGTGCACGCATCCGGAGGACAAACCGGCGCCGAAAAATGAAGACGAAATGATGGTTGCCATTTTCGAGTGCATCGATCGGTTGATGAACATTGTCCGGCCAAGAAAAGTGTTGTACATGGCGATCGACGGTGTTGCACCACGGGCTAAGATGAATCAGCAACGATCACGCCGTTTCCGTGCATCGAAAGAGGCGGCCGAAAAGGCGGCCGAGATGGCGCGAGTCCGCGAAGAGCTTGCTGCAAAAGGTGCGATTTTACCACCGGAAAAGGAGAAAGGTAGCCACTTCGACTCGAACTGTATCACACCCGGCACTCCGTTCATGGACCGGTTAAGCAAATGCCTCCAGTACTATGTTCATGACCGCATGAATAACTATCCGGGCTGGAAGGGTTTGAAAGTGATCCTTTCCGACGCAAATGTGCCCGGTGAAGGCGAGCACAAAATTATGGATTACATTCGAAAGCAGCGTGTACAAGCGGACTACGATCCAAACACGCACCATGTGTTGTGCGGCGCGGATGCGGATCTTATCATGTTGGGACTGGCGACCCACGAAACACACTTCACAATCATTCGTGAGGAGTTCCTACCCAACAAGGACCGACCGTGTGACATTTGCCAGCAAATAGGGCACGTAATGAAGGACTGCACCGGTTTGCAGTCGGAGCGGGAGATGATGAAAACTCCTCCCGGTCCAGGCAAGGAAACGCAGTTCATATTCGTCCGCCTGAACGTGCTGAAGGAGTACCTGCAGAAGGAGCTCGATATGCCGAATCTGCCGTTCGCGTACGATTTCGAGCGTGTCATCGACGATTGGGTGTTTATGTGTTTCTTCGTTGGCAACGACTTCCTTCCTCATTTGCCCAGTCTGGAGATCAGGGAGAATGCGATAGATCGACTCGTGACACTGTACAAGAAGTGCGTGTACAAGACACGCGGTTATCTAACGGACTCCGGGGCTGTGTTGCTCGATCGGGTTGAGATGATCATGACCGATCTAGGGTATGCGGAGGACGAAATCTTCCGCCAGCGAAAGGTGAGCGAGGATCGTTTCAAGGAGCGGAACAAACGCATGCGTTTGCAAAAGGAAAGGCAGCAGCGGCCCAACTTCCAGCACATAAACAACTCACAATTTGCACCGACACCGCTCGGTCGCGGGGTTCAGCCTCAGGCAATTGTAAATGCACGCCAAGAAGCGGCTCACTTTCGTATGCTTGGAGCCTCATCCGGTGACGGAAAAGGAAGTGGCGGCGGCGGAGGAGGAGCGAGCAGTGATGAACCTGGACCACGTGGTATTAAACGAAAGGCCGACGAACCGCTGGCCGTAACGGTGGCGGATGCAGAGGAACAAGAAACACCAGATGAGGTGCGACTGTGGGAGGATGGTTTTAAGGATCGGTATTACGAGTCAAAGTTTGACGTGTCGCCACAGAATACCAAGTTCCGGCAAACGGTTGCTTGGGAGTACGTGCGTGGCCTGTGTTGGGTGTTGCGGTACTACTATCAGGGATGCGCGTCTTGGGAGTGGTACTTCCCGTACCATTATGCACCGTTCGCGTCCGATTTCAAGCACCTCGACAACGTTAACGCACATTTCGATCGGGGCACACCGTTCAAGCCACTGCAGCAGCTGATGGGCGTCTTTCCGGCAGCCAGTCGCAGTCACGTACCTAGTGCGTTCGCGGAGCTAATGGTCGATCCGCGTAGTCCGATCATTGACTTCTATCCGATCGATTTCCACATCGATCTGAATGGGAAAAAATTTGCATGGCAGGGCGTGGCGCTCCTGCCGTTTGTAGATGAAAAGCGTTTGTTCCGGGCCACCGATCCGAAGGTACCGTTACTGACGGAAGAGGAAAAGCTGCGCAACATTAATGGAGACGCGAAACTGTTCGTGGTTCCAGGGAGTCCCGGTTACCGTACGCTTTCCGGACTGTGCGTTGGTGATGATGTGGACTACGAACGCGAAATCGCAGTTACTGTGGACTGTGTGCAAGGGCTGATTGTACCAACGAAGGAGAACGTCCCACAGAACGGGGTACTACAGTCTCCGATACCGGGTCTAACGGCGATAACTGACAACCGTGTTCTGACGGTGCGCTTTCTCGATCCAAAGTTTGCCGACGATTTTATCTTTCCTGCCCGCAAGCTAGAAAATGCGACCGATCAGCCGAAGGTACTCGGCGCAAAGGAGGGCCCCGTGATTGGGTTCGGACCGCGTGTCGATCGAGCACAGCTCGGTTCTGCCGGTCACCGAATGGTGAATAACCGCCTCGGGCTCGGGTACGGCAACTCACGCAACGATAGTACCGGAAGTTACGGAAATGATAATGACGGCGGTCGCAGAAACAACTATCGGCGAGGGAACGGCGGATATGACAACAGCGGCAATCGCTACGAATCAAATCGTAACGGTAAGTTAATCATTATTTCTATGGCAAATTCTGAGTTTGTTTTTGTGGTTCCTCCCTGCGGATGTGCAAATGATTTCGCCTTACATGTGTCCACGATTTTTGGCGTCAATTAGAGGATTGCAGGCGAATGAAGCAGATAATGATGTTCATGATTGTGGTGGTGACACGGCGGCGGAAGGTGGCGTCCGTTTTTTAGGGACCCCCAAGTATAGACGTGGAGTGCCACTCGAGGGAATCGCACACTTACAGCGCACAGGAGTCGCCTTCCTGTTTTGCCGCTGCAGTTAGACGCGCCGTCTCCATTGGATTGCCACTTTGGCACGTTTTCGCTCCCTCGGCGCACAACCTGGATCTGAAACCCTCCAGCCGAACGACTGCATCCCGTTTTGCGGTGCCTAGCGCTACCCGACCGCCTTTCCATCCTTGCTTCATTCGGGACGATATTGTTCGGTTAATTAGTTGCTATTGGGACGACCTCGGTTGGCCGCGCTAGTTTCGGGTAGCGCAGAAATTTCTTCCACTAATGAGCGGTTGCTTCATTTGGAAGCCAGCGTGAATGATTTTTCTTCGTTGTTAATGCGCCTTGGGGGTTGCGTGTACGTGTACATAGGCCGATTCGCTGACGCAGGCAAGGCCGGGGGGCAGTTGCTATCTTATTCTTACCGCGTTGGCAGCACGTCCCGCATAGGCAATTGTGTGAGAAACATACGCGGAGAATGCTGCTCTTAGCCTCATGCTTTTGGGCGTGGATTTATCGTGCCATTGAAAATTTGTACCAAATTACTGAGCAATAACCAGCAATGTTTTACAACACACCCTTAAGGTGTAGCTAATTTGTCTACAATGCGAATATTTGTTTACAATTTATCATTTAAAAGTCGTCAGAATTACGATGTTTGGGTTGGAAAATTCAATTGTTTTTCCGAAGTTCATTTTCTTTAGTTCACGAAATCATTTTATGTTATGATCCCGATTCGATTATTGTCTGTTGAGCTAGTTGTCTTTATTCTTCAAAATCGTTCGATCATCTCACTAAGAACATTTAAGTTCACGCAAAATTCTTTTATTACAAAACCTATTAATTGCTTAAAACTTTTTTATTTGGTGTTTGTGTAAAGTATACATTTTAGAAACGGCACGTCATTGGACGAATACTACTTTCCGATGCGAGAAAAAGGGTACAAAATTCTCTACGGATAAATGTGAACTAGGTTACTATTGACCTATTAAATGGTAGCTATTGAGAAAGGCTTTGAAATCAATTATTGGATGAGATTAATCAGACGGAAACATTATCTTAAGTTTATCGTCGATCGTATCTTTGTTCCTTCGAAACATTTTCCGTATTCACTGTGTTGACAAATAACGTTGAGGTGTTTAACATCATGAAAACGATGTTATTTCCATTCTTCCCACAAAGCATGCTTTTTACTCTCAAACCCCTCTTACCAATTAGATTTATTTTTTTTTACTTTCCATGACGGTTTTTAACCGGGAGATTTAAAGGATATCCATCCATGTTTTTTCCCTAGAAAGGGGTTCTCCGACTCGGGTATGGGTACGTGGAAAAGATTCCGGTTGCGGCAATCGGGGACACCAAACTGGGCTGATGGTTTATTTCGAAGCAGTTCAGCTCCGCTCGTCCCGAACCCTGGGTTGCGTGTAGGAGTAATAGAAAAACAATGAAAAATAAAATCTGTCCCCATTGAATATGGATATGGAAAGAGAAAAAAGCCTGTCTTACCCGATTTGCTTGTAAAATGCCAGCCAGCGCTTACGTATGCACGAGCACAAACCTTGTACGTTCAATGGAAGACGAGTTTTGGAGTGATAAAATGTAGTAGAAAAGAACACATCTTATCCTCAGTCTACTCGAAGTGAATGTTTTCTTCTTGCGTGCGTGGGCAAGTACTAAAGGGATGTCGTGTGGATGGGATATGAGTTGAAATATTGTTATAAAAACACCCTAATGTGTGTGCACCTACATTTTGTGGATCAAAAGTACTTGTGATGATGTGTATCGTAGGATTTTCTTTCCTATTAACGGAAAAGAGGAGAGAGGTGAAAACCGGCATCGAACCCACGGTGTGGATAAAAATAGGATTGTCCTTACCGAACGTATTGTCTTCATTGGGCCAGCCTATCGAACACCAGGATGCTTCCGTGGCCGTTATGCAGCACTGGCGTGTACCTTCTTCGAACGAGAACATTGTTTAGCTACAAGGCGTAACGAAGTTACCGGAAAAGAAAAATGGATCACTACTGGTGGCACCTTCTCCACTTATGTTTCGTCGGTTAAACCGCGAAAGTGATCACTCTGCACACAATACGTTAAAGACCCGGATAATGATAGGTTCAATTATGATTCAATGTGTGTATATCAGTAGTCGAGCGCCGCATTGTGAGGAAAAGGATCGGACCCGTGGTTGAGGATTAACAAACCGGGCGTACGGCTATTGGAAGATATTTTGGTCGTGTCGGAGGATCACTTGCCCTATTTACGGTAGCCTATTTTCGTGTCGTACCAGGGTATATTCTGGCTTTTGTTTTGAACGGCTTGGCAAGGATCCGTTTTTTGGTGCGTAACAAGGATTTGGATAGAGTGATAACACAGGCCAGAGTTAACTTTTATTCTCCCATAGAGATGATCCTTTTTTGTATATTGCTTGTGTTTACATTCGCTTTTCCGGTTCTCTGTCTTTCTCCCGTTTGTTTGCAAACAAACCATGCCTTGCGATCATGCAACGCCCATTCTCATTCTGGTGTTCTGAAAGAGCGTCACTCACCTTTTTCTAATCATTTTCCACCGATTTACGAATCGGCATCGAATTACCTCTCGACAAGTTGGCGAGATTTTTGCCTATGATACAAACGGACGACATACTTTGCAACCAAAGCCGCTTTCACCGGTCCAGGTTTGATGCAGACTGATGGAACAAAAAGGATGATCCTTACAAACAGCCGCTGTCGCACGTTGATACGGGATCACTGCGATGGCAAGTTCTGGTTAATTACCGACTTAGCTTTCGGCTTTCGCATAGTGGGGATCTAGATCGCTACTGTCGTTTCTTGTCACCTGGATGGACATGGTTTGAAAGATGTTGTTCACGCACCAAATCAATCGTGAGGACCATTGAATCTTTTAGGTATCGTTTGATCTCCTGATATTCCGGGGCAGTCCGTTTGATTCGGTGCTCAGCTGCACCAATGGCGCATGTTACCTTCCAGTTTCAGCTTGTGCCGGGCTATGATCAAAGAATATTTCGATTTAATTGTAGCACTCTGTACGCTCGTACTTTTAGAAATTTTAACATTATCATTTCTTGCATAGTTCTCGAAATATGCGCTAAAATCAAGCTGTGTAATAATGTGTCAAACATCTGCTGCTTTTCGATTTATTGATTTCATGTGAGACTTTAGAAAAGTTTTTCTTACTGTTGTTGGTTACGTTGAATTTCCAGATTAGAAATATGGCCAATATAATCAAATATTCGCGATTCAAACGGGTAGTTTGACGAACCTTGTGATCTTACTGTGTCTTCATCTTAGCATCATCATCATCATCTTAAGTGCTGAAACCCTTTTACCGTTTTTTATTGTTAGATATGGGAGCACAGGAACACCTCATTCGTCGGACGAAATTCAATCAAGAATCGGATCCTTAATCAAATCGATCGGACAACAAATGGAGCATACCTTGTTTGCTATACCGGTTCTGGCATGGAACCGGCTCTGGTGTTTTATTAATATCTTTGAAAAATACTTTTTGAAAATATTGACCAGATATTGCTTCTCCGTATAACACGTTACATACTGTTTGATAAAAACTCTCTTCTAATGATTTTTTCAATTCGACTCTTACCAACAAGCGTAGCTTGACATTTGTTGTTTGTTTGAAAACTCCTGTTTAAGTGCATTCAACATTCACAATGCCCCTCACCTGGAACCCTGCTCATGGACGCATGGGCATAAAAAGAACGTACATATTTTTTTGAACCCCCAGAACGGTTCTAGTGGACTTTTGCAGGCGTCCATTCGACTATACCTTGTAATCGCTCTCGTATGGGTAAGCTGGTGGCGTTGGTGGTAGCTCCCCAAAAGCCTACAGGCCCTAGAGGCCCACATGAGGGAAAGCATTAGTGTTTGGTGTGTGTAAAGTGTGCGTATTTGCACACAGCGGTGTTTTTCCGTGTTTCCCGTCCCCGCACGCACCGCACAGTGGATGTGGTCTGTTTTCCGTGGGGCGACAATCAGACAATCAATTGCAAATTGATCTTGAGAGGCTTAATGGCGGCGGCGGGCCCATTTAAGCTGTGGAAAGTGCACTTCAGCAGCACAAAGCCCGCTCCTTTGGGCGCGGGTTGTGATGAACGTTTGTTAGAGTCGAATGGTGGCCAAAATCTCGTGTCGCGTCACGAGCCTCGCTGGCAGGTCTCGGCCACTGAGGCGCACATTGTCCGGGGCGACGGTAAGTCAAACGATTTTCTGCACCCACCGTGCGTCATGTTGCAACACCCGACTGGGTAGCACGAAATTCTCGCGTGCAGTTTTTGTAAGGCTCATCATATTCGTTTGTTGTTGCCGGATAATACTGCTAATGATGCGAGGAAATCCCGATCGCCGTCGAACGGGAGGTGGCATTCTCATTTGCTGCCGATGAGCAACTAGTTTTTGGTGACCTCTTCAGTTTGCCAGTGGTTTAGTGCTTCAAGTTGGTTGAAGTTATTGAAAGCTTTCACGATAAATTCCGTCAAATAATAGAATGATTTTGTGTGATCGTCGAGAGAGTCCGCCAACCTGATGTTGACGACAGACAGATCACCTAGCTCAGAGTAACTTTATCTCATTCGACATCACTGTGAGGTACTACCACCAACTCCTACCAACCAAGTGTTTCGCAGAACACAAAAATGGAAAAGCCAAGTTAAAGATGCTTTCGAAATGCGACGTGGACCGTGGAGAAGAGTATGTTGGCTGGTGCAAATTGTCGCCATTCAGCAACCGACTCTTGCGCGTGAGTGTTGTGGTTTCCGGTCCTGCCAGTGAGAACGACACTGCTTTGTGACATCGGGATGGTGGTTCCGTCCGCACGGCCGGTGTCCTTCGACCTGCACTAGAACGCAGGAGGGATGGAACGGATGGCCGCGGTCTGATCCCGCTGTTCGTGAGGATCTCCACTTCAACATTTTCCGCATTCATTCATTGGGAGCGCCTAACAACGGTGCGATACAAAAGTTTGATGGCTCTTCGACCCGGCGGCTGCACATGGTTGAAAATCGTCGCCGGTTGAATGCATATTGACCTCTATTCTTCTCGGTGGGCGTTGTTAGCGTTGTTGTACCGCTTCGCCCGAGCCGACGGACGGTTCCACGAGAGGTTGGGTGAAGGCATACGGCCATAATTATGCTACAAGCGTGTTGAGTGGTTTGATTTTCGTTTTCGCATTCGGCCGGGAAACCCTCAGGGGGGCAGCTTCACACTTGCGAGGTCCGGAGTTCTGGCGCCATGACACTGGGGAAGCCAGAAGTATGTGGTGAACGTTGAGTTTAAAGATGTTGAGCGCAGATACTCGTGAACGCGTGGGGTCTCAGACAAATGTGTCCTTTTGTCACGCTAAGCAATCACCGGAGCGCACGGTCCAAATTTTGCGGTCCTTTCGGAGATAATTTGGCAAATCGGATGCGCTTCGTTTTCCAAACGATGGGCGGGCTATGCTGCGCTACCAATTTACTGCCCTCTGGTTCACTGCGAAAGTAAATAATTAGCATTAGTATCGTACTGGGTTAATATATGTTTGACAATAATTTTATTGTTAATATTCATCCAATATGTTGTCGGTTGATCGAGCGAGTTTTTATATGGATTTGCCAACCGTTCACTAAATTCACCCAAAGTAGTTGTTCTTCTTATTGTGCTATTATTTCAAGGTTTTTATTTGAAAGAATTCGAAAATTTAATTTTAAAAAGTACGTGCTCATGCTCAATTTATTTTTCCTCTGGGCATTCGATAAAACCCATGATAATAATTATCGTGCCTGATTGTTGGCGTCGTTTCAGATTCTTACAACAATTACTCAGACTACAACACGGGCAGTAACAGTTCGGGCGGTAGCAGCAATAACTGGCGCAACAAACAGGAACGTCAGCCCAATAATTCAACCAACGCAAACCAAACGTTTAACGATTCTGCTGGCCCAAACCGGAGTGTGTTTGAGCAGCTAAGCAGCCAAATTCAGCAGTACCAGCAGCAGATGGTACGTGAAATTTCACGCCATTCCCAGGCGATTCCGAGCACTGCCCTGCCGAATCCGTTTGCCAACCAAGTCCCGTACAACTACGACACCGGTAATAGTAACTCAGCTAATAACTGGATGGCTAACAATGGCGGACGAAATAATAACACCCATCGCGGTGGAGGACGAGGAGGAGGTAATAGCGGTGGTGGAAGACAGTTTCAGCAAGGCGGTGGACGCTACGGGGGAGGGAATCGTTACAACCAACGGAAGCAGTACTAGGAACTAAGTCTAGCGATACGGCACCAGTTCAAACGACTGGCTAAGTGTTGTGGTATTGGCAGTCGGTGCTTTTAACCACCGATTACACAGACTCAACTGTTGCGGCATAAAATTAAATGTAAAAGGTTAAAAGGGCATAACATTGATTAGAGCGACTCTGCATTAATATATTCGCAGTTTGTCGAAAAAGGCAAATTGCCAGGTGTAAGATCGTGAAAATCGAATTCCCATCTTTCTTGCTTCCTGTTTCGATAGAGTACAAAACGATTTGGTGAAGTGGTAGTTTTGAAGAAGATTTGAAAGTAAGGGAAGCGAGAAACAAAAAAAAAATAACACTTAGGAAAAGATAACAACAAAATCTGACGACATCGTCAGTGAACTGTTTATATCTTTTCGTGAAATATTTTTATTTAGGAAAACTATGAACGGTAACCATATATTTAGAGTTCCGATTGTCGCCAAAACGACGTGCAAGAGTACTTTTACTGATTTTTTTGTAAATAAACGAATGATCTGCGTCATGACTTCACCTAACAACAACTGCGGACAACAACTACAATGAATGGTGGCACCGTGTCAGAATGTGTTTGAGGATACCACACACCTTTTTATCATACTTGGAAGATTCAATAAATCATTTGTTTAACAGCACTTCAACGTGAAATTTGCTTCAGCACTCCTAATGCAGGGGCATCTTCCAGTAGCTTAAATGCATAAAGCATAGAAGGTTTGGTTACAACGAAGATTGGCATTGCTACTGTGCAATTTAAGAACAACCATCGACATTGATTTGGCCGGTCTGCATTATTGTATTTTGAAATCTTATGTTAAACTAATCTGCCGTTAGTTGGAACTCCACAATACACGAATGAAGTTTAGATGGCAACTTCTGCAAAATTGAATTGACAAAACCACAAAAATATTGCATAAAAACGAAACAAGTCAATAAATATTACCAGCACCATCTTGAACATGAACGCGGACCATGGTAATGCGGATTAAAAGTGTAAACTTATCTCACAAATTTATCTACCGAGTTCCCAGTTAGGGGTTTGTTACGGAGGGTTTTGTTTTTTCGTTATTTCTCACGATGTCCTTAACGCCACAACGAGAATCATAAAAGTACCCCGCGGTTGGGGCGGTTTTGGGCCGGTGGCCTGGTGAAAGAAACAAACGAAAAATCGCTGGGAACCATGAGAGAATCAAACTCCTTCAGCAATCGGCAAGGAAAGCACTCGACGATTTTTCTCGCGATCTTTTGACACTTATTATGTGCAGAAGAAATTTTTCTCAATCTTTGCGCCGTTCGACTTCGCTCGCGGAACAATCGAGTGGTAAAGGTCATCCTATTGTTTCGAGCCACAGCACCCGGAGATTGTCCCGGGCGCATTATGCGCCGCGGGTGCACCGTAGCTGGCGTAGCGGGGCTGTCTCGAAGCTGGTGCCCGACACTCATAGGACGTTCTGGCGCACACCCCTATCCGATGGTAGGCCGTAGTCGTGGTCAGAAGGATAGCCGGGAATCGGTCCAAAATCGATGGGAAACGTTTTTTCCGCGTAATTTGATGCGATATGGATGGCGATTGTGATTCAGGATTATGATCGCCAATACGGCATGCGGGATACTGGCACGAATATGCGCAGCTTAGGCCTACCGTAGGTACATTTCCTTACTGCACTGTTCGAGTTATTCCAATAGTCAACGTCCTGCATCCTACGAATGTCATCTTTGATGTCCTAGCCTCTAATTGGGACCCACCATAAAGTGGGAGCAAGAGAAAACTGAATAACGTTGGCGGTGGTGGCTATCTGAACAGAATCAACGAACCATCAATCGAGAATATTTTCTTGATCCAATGTATCACCGCAATGACGAGAGGGTCCCGAATTAAAAGAGAACAATCACGGCCACTGCACCGCGACCGGTATTTTCGGTCAACCGGCGAACAGCAAACTGCTGCCGAGGGGGACATCCTGCGGCCAGCTATACCGCTGGGACTGAAAATGAGACATCAATTAGCGCACCGAAAGATGTAGACGATGCCAGAGAAAAGAACATTTCCGTTTCTTTGCGCATGTAGCTCCGCTCCCGGTAGTCGTTTTGAGTTTCTCAAATTATGCCGTCACGCTGGTGGCAGGAACGGCTACCACCAACCGGGCGGTCACACGACCTCTATGCGTTGGGGTCTTCACGTAAGTTCTGATTCTCTTGAGGCGGCTTCCGAGCGGATGCTGAGCTGCTGGAAGGTTTGATTGAGTATGCGACAGAACGCGCAATGCGCTTCCAACTGCGCAGTTTGCCATTGTCCGGAAGGATGTTTCAGTTTTAGCTTTGTGAATATTTTGGGGCTTGACGATTGGCGATTAGAAGCTGTTGGGCCATTGAGCGGAATCAGGAGAAATAGTTCACTTGGAATATTGCCTTGATCTGAAATCTTCTCGTTTCTAATCTCTGGAGAAGGTATTTTCAAGTGCATTGGAAAAATTGCATGTTGCATTGCAATGCATAAAGCATTGCATCTATTGCTTACAGTTAAGCTTCACACTTTGAACCAATGAAACCTACAAGTGCCTAGCAATGTTGTGAGGAGTTGATGTCCGAAAACTAATGGCCGAGGCCGATGGCGGTGTAAAATGAATATGCAAAAGGCGGCCAAAAAACTGTAGACCAGCTTTCGCCTGGCCGGGCGTACACGTTGACAGGTGAGCTCGTAAGCTTGAAGGTTTCCGTCTCTGCCCACTAGTTACACGCTGGCGGTGGAAGTCCACGTTTGGCCAGCATCAAGTGACGCGCTGAAGAAGCCCGCTGATGATGGCTAACTCATCAATGTCATGATGGCTGGCGCCATCAAGGGCCGCTGTTCAGGCAGATTTCGGGGAGCGGTACAGAGTGGTACCAAATTTTTCTCGGAACCATCTCACCTCCATCTCGGCAGCGAGACAACCCACTACTGTGGTGGCGCTTGAAAACGGTAATGATCAGCGGTAATTAACAAAAAAACGGGAAATAAACGAAATGTCGATTTCAAGTTTGCACGTTGATCCTCGGCTATGCCCTAAATGTTGTAAATATTCAAACTTTCTTTCCATGTCGACGGAACTTGGGGTGTTCGATCAACATTAGTTGCCTGGCTCCAATTGAGATGGAGATGGATTTACTCTGAGATCTTCGTGTGGTAATTCTAGGAAACCTCCGGCTGGTTCTAAAAATTGGTCTGTCCCTTTATTCAATACTTCAAGTCCGTGGTTTTAGGTCCTTTTTGCCAGTATTGGCAAATTTTGCACTATTCCGCCTCCAGCTCATAAATAGGATAATTATGCAACCCCTAATTACGATCGACAGCTCGGTGGTGGAACGTGACGGCGTCCGCTGGCAAACGGAGGGCGGGAGGTCCGAGCTGCGGAACCAGCGTCGTCCAGTGGTCTTCCGAAAATTATGGCTCATCAACGCCTCAAAATGGTGTCGCTGGTGAAGTTGGTTAAGCACAGGAAGTGTAGTGCCGGGCCGAGTCCCGGGCGCCAGGGCACTTCCAACGCGGGGCTGGCTGGCTGGCTGGTAGCCAACTGACGGCACTTGTGTATGCGTAGCCAACGAGCTCTCCAAACTCGCAGCGGATCACTCCAGGGGCTGGCCGGGCTGTTCCTCGCCGCCGCCGCCACCGCCAGCCCAAATTCTTGCGTGGCGCGGAGCGGCCGCGCGAGGTGATGAAGTGGAACCACACGACGAAGGATGCGCTGCTGCTCCGCAGCTGACGGGCAGGCGGAACGGGGCCGCGCTGTTTGCTTTTCTTTCCCATATTTTTCACCGTTTCTGCGGCTTCCCACGTCACGGCCGTCGGGAAGCGGCGTACGCTTTCGTGTTGGCTGCAAGATCGTTTTGACAGGTTTGACAGTTGATTTCCGCCAATGACTCCGCCTCGCGTATCACTCCGATCGGCACGGGGCTCTGCGGCCAGCCAGAGGTACTACTACGAAAAACTCTGCGACCCGGCACTTCACTTGGCGTCACCGCGGCAGAGTCGACAGAGTCGAAAACAACAACGTTGAAACGTTAAGTGGGGGCCACTCGAAAGGAAAAACTACTAACTTTTTCCTTCGGACGCTTCTCTCTTTTTCCCGGCTCTTTTCTCGTTCGCTTTGGCACTCGCATTCAAAAACTATTCCGCGGCTGTCGCTGACGCTGCTGCTGCTTTTGCTTCACTCGTTTGCTTTGTGCCCCACTCAGTCTGGGTGTTGATTGGTTGTTGATTGAAGAAGAGTTATCTTTTTTGTTTCCCACAATTTCTTCCCTTGGCTTTTTGTTTTAAGCTGGACTTTTCTGCATAATTTTCAGCCCTCCGCATGGCCCAAAGAGCCGGCTTTCGACAGCCCGTGGCCCCCAGGGTGATCGATTTTTTTTACTCAAACCAAGCCATCGAATGTGCGTCGGTTGACCGAGTTCTGAAGTTTCCGGCGCACTGCTGCGGGCTGCTTGGCACGCTTCCGTGAAGGATGAGTTCGTTGGGTGAGAGTTGGTGCGCCAGCTTCCCGGCCGGCCGATGGGCAGGCACCTCGAAGTTTTCACCTCATTAGCGGACGATGTGCGGCGACAGTACTATTCGTTCGAACGGACTTGTTTCCAATTTCGGCGTTCGTGTTATTTCACAATTCCAGTCATTCCGTGCCTCGTAAAAATAGTTAAACAGGAGCAACAGATAAAACGAGTTGTGTGCTAAAAATAATAAGCAGGGTTTTTTGCCACAAAAGATAATCACTATTGGATCGAGGGATTGGACCAAAAAAAATGTCGGAGAGTGAAACAACGCGCAACTCTACCCAAAACCAACCTTCCGGGGGCAAGCTGTTCATGGTTTGTTCTCCTTTCATCTCCGCTAAAGACCTCGCGGGCCCGAGTCTCGGATTGCATATGTTGCCGGCCGAATGTGCCGTTTCCCCCCTCACGGGCCAGGCCAACATAGAATGCCAGCATACATAACAATGTCCCTCGCGTAATTCCACGCTACCTACCTACCACGGTGCTACTTGAGTCTTTTTAACGGAAACTTAGCCGCAGCATGCTCGGGAATCGGGAGCATAGCGAACGGCGTCGTCGGGCTGGACGAATGGACTCCCTGTTGTCGCTGCCCGGGACCCGGGTGGGAGCCCAAAACCGAATGCACGGTGGCTAGATTTCGGTAGATCGGGTCGGGCACATTCGAACGACTCGACCCCGATCGGGCTGACCGTTTATTTTGATGTTTGCAAAAAAAGGTATGCCATGCCAGCCATTAAGAGATGAAACGGAATCTGGTATCCCTCGATGTACCAACTAAGTCATCTTATCAAAGCCAGCTAATCCATTAATAGCTCTCAGTTCATGTTACGTCACCTATCGTTTATATGACAATATCAATTCAATTTATGTTAATCAACGGAGCCCGTTCCGTTTTTCGAACAGTATACAAAAGTAATCAATGGAGGGGAAACTCGTCATCTTAGTGAAACCTATCAGGCCCATTACTGCACAGCGCAATTTTCCAGCGTGGTAGCGTTGACGACTTTGTAGATCCCGCTTGACCCAGAATCGGCGCCAAAAATTAAAATGCTAACTAAAATCCGTCCAAAAACATGTGTTCTGAATAGAGTATGCCCGCTTCGGGAAGGTTGTGTGGCTCCGAAAAACGGAAATGGCTTCAGCTAAACTCTCGAGGGGGCATCACGCTGGTAGGTTGATAGTAAAGGAGCAATGCCGCGGACAGCCCATGGGCTGTGCTGGCTGTGTGTGTGCGTGCGTGTGTGACTGCAACACCGGTGAGATCGCGCTCCTTCAGAAACAAAATCCTCGAGTGGCCACTCGTGATCGAACAATCGATGAACAGCGGCGACGACGACTACGACGGCGACGTTGATGATGGCGCGTATGATATGGGATATGCAATAGCCGCCGAGCGAGTGAGAGTGTGCGTGAGGAATGGGTCCGTAAGGACTCTTGACGATTTCATATGCCATTCGGAAGGCGGGCGGCGAGTCAGAGCGCGCGCACCGCGGTGGCCGCGCGGAAAAGCGTGAAATGGAAATCCAGCTGCCTCCATAAACCACTGCGCTGCGCTGGAGGAAGAAAATTGTAGAAAAAAGGGGAAACAGGAACAAAACAACATAAAAAATGCACACACACCGGGGCAGTTCACCAATTCCGCTGGAAAAAACAATACACACTTGGCGCAGCGGTAGTAGCGCTTTCGTTAAAACTGGAAAGCGAAAGAAACGAACAAAGGTGATCATGAATGCCACAGACGTTTGACAGCTTGAAGATGTAAATTCCGTGGGGGAGACTGAAGGGGCCGTAGCATATTGGGTCGGAGGATTGCACGATTTGCCGTCGTGGCTTTGAGTAGATATGTGGTGCGCACGGATCAGGAAGCAGAGCGTCCGCATAACATGGTAGTGAAATTTCTTTGAAATATAGCATTTAAATCTCCATTAGGTACAAATGGTCCAATACATGCAATCTCCCATAGTTCTCTTTACTATATTTTTGTTTCAGTTATTTATTTTATTAAAATGTAGTGGTGTGTAGGGTAGGAGTGGACCACACAAAGTTTGAGGTTTTTTGGTTTCGTTGTTTGAATTAATAATTCGCAGATTAAGTTTACGGTGCATCTTGTATTTTGCAGAAATGCGAATCTTTACACGGAATTGACAAAGTTCTTATGAAAATACTATAACGTATTATTTGAATGACCATGAACTGCATACTAGTCTACAGTTTAGAAAGGAAAATTGCTGCACATAACGATTGAGGTTCTTGCACCAGACACTTGAACATGAAACAAAATAATAGTTCAACATTTCAATTCAAGAGTTAATTGTCTGGCCCCATGACGCAGCTGGCTCCTGTTGTCATTACTGGAACGTCGACATATCTTCGAATTTTAGTTTCAATCACCATCCAAAATGGTGTGAATCAGATCATAAAGTTGCTGCTAGTTTCACGCAATAAAATCTGAACACAGTATGCAGGCAAATAACTATTATTGGACACACGGCAGAGCCAAGAACCACAAAATAGACAATTGGAATGAAGTATCAAGGTACTCGAGAAAAAATTGACGAAAAACATCGGCGATAAAACTCAAGCTTTGGGGGTTTCAAAAACGTCAGCTTCATAACCGTAATAAATTGTGCACTCACTTCGACAGGATTAATGCCACGAACCGTGTTGCCGGACCAGCACTTCTAACACACTCTACTAATACTGCGCGCCATCAGTACACTCGGTATGACTCTGCCACCATTCCATGTTTGCTGGGCATTTATTTGGTTGACTCCGTGTTCGGTACGTCGCCAAAACTCGAATTCCAAATGTCTGTCGATAGTTTCCGCTTTTTGTAATTTAATTTTGTGCTAAGGTAATTTTTTGTACTAAGTTTTCATGGAAAGAAACTGTATGGAACCTTTAAATGGTGTCCTCGTATACGTGAAAGGTATGTATCGCAATTGTTATCGCACACGTATGCGTGTCCAACACGGTAGCATTATTCAAAGGTGTAGAATGCTCCATTTGGCACTCCTTTTTCTACGTTCGTGAACCGGAAGTTACTTCTGTTGAAGCGGCTGAATGACTAGTAAATTGCAGCCTGTTTGGTACGAGCCCTCGAGAAAGTGCACCGCAAAGATATGCCAGTTAAACGCCGAACGGTGCCCCTACCCGTGACCAAAGAAACGGACCACAGACCTCAAACGTGCATAGCGGTAGGAATTGTAAAAAAGTACAATTGCAAAAGTAACAATATGGCGCGCCCAAACAACGGCGTAAGGTGCAAGCACCGAGAGCCGGGTTGCGGCCAATGGTTGAAAGCATTCATCCACAGCCTTGATCTGCTGAGAAATAATAAGACGACGAAAGTGCATTTTCACGGAAGCAATTTTGTGCAACGACATAAAAGCTAGAATCACATTTTTGTAACAAGTGCAGCCAGAACAATCAACTCGCCCAAGCCAACAAAGTGATCTTTTACAGTCCCTGAGAAATTGTTTCCGAAGTGATGAAATATGTACTTGTTGCTAGGATTTTAGTAGAACCATTAGGGAGCCCTGGAGGAACGATTAAAGCCGTACGCTTTCATAGGTAGAACAATTTCGGACAATACTCTGTTTTGAATGAAATAATTTGAAGCCTGGAAGATCAAGAGAAATCTCTAGGCATGTTTCATCTCTGCTGGTACTTGAAACGGTAGCGACGGGGTTTATGCTGGAGGGATATTGTATTAAATACTCTGTCAGTACAGACTACAGATTGGAATCATAATTACGTACATGTAATAGCATATTCTCATGTGATAATGCTAAGTTCGAGCAACCGAGCTTAATGCTCCACATCATTGACAATCAAACCGAGGAACACAGCGCAATGACCAGACCAGGACGTCTTATCTATTCATTCATAAGTTGAAGCTGAACCTATTTCTATAGTTTGGTTGCATGTAATCGTGTTGGATTTGAGTAGTAACGTAATAATATAAATTTTTCTGAGTTAGCCAGCATCCGGAATCGCTATCGTTTTTACCGTAGTACTAATTATTAATTATTTAGGTAGAACTGTTCCGTGCATAGCAGTCCATCGACAAATCGGTGGAACCCAAAGATAGGACTCAGATTTTTCTGTTTTCAAAAAAGGTATATTGTGTGCTGTCTGCAAATCATTCTGTCGTAGGTTCACCATTTCCAAAATGGCTTCCACTAGGTATGGCACGGTTCACGACCCGTGAATGAGGAAGCGAGGGAAAATGCAATTTCCCAGTTAATTAACACAGTCAGGGAAATTCTTCTGCATGATGGGGCGCATCCTTCTGCATGATCCTTCTTAGTGGGATCCTGTTGGTCGTGCGTTTTTAATATTTCGCTTTTAGGTTCGAGTAAAGTTTCGTCCTAGCCCTCACCAAATCTGCGGTGGACGGAAACTCAAATCGAAAGAACAATCAAACAGTCGTCACCTAATTCAAAATTTCGTGGTTGATCAATAGATGAGGAAAATGGTTAGGAAAACAGCTTCGTAATGTGCACAAACATTCGGACGAACGACTTGGGCAGCGCTTTGGAAATCGGGCAGAAAGTCTATCCACTCTAACACGTGGCTCCTGGCCACGAATGGCGTGGAATACATTTATAAAATGCTACTATTAAACTATACAACTTCTATTTTGATGTAGACAACTGCACAAGGGAGTACATTCGGTTTTTTTTCATATATTTACATACCATTATTTAATGTTTTAATTCTGTGTTACCGACTTTTTGATTATGGGTACAAATAAGAGATGTGTTGATGCATATCCTTAAGCCTACAGTTTTTCTTAGCGAAAAGAAGAGCGACTTCGAATGAGTTCGAATTTACTTTGTAATTGACGAAATTGCGGCTTGCGGTAGTCAGTTGCTGCCCCTGACCTATCCGTCGTGAAAACCGATGAAAACATGCAACCTTTCCGCGTTGAGCTACAGTTTCGATTGCGCATTCGATTGCGTATTTATTCGATTCCGAGCGATAGCCGCCAATCATGTGAGCGCATGCTCTCGACTTGCCACATGCCAAATGTATCGAAATTTCGTCCAGGGCGCCTTGTAGCGCACTACTTCCTGTCCTGTGGCATCCGAGAGCAATCGGATCGGATCGGGTGGCAATCGGATCGAATCTCACGACCCACGCTACGCTCGAGTGTGTGTGCGGACGCGTCGGAAAACAACGAGAGAAAGGGCTGCAGCTGCGAGTGTATTGGTAGGCTCGACGCCGATTTTGCGGCTGTGTTGGTGCGTGTAACGAAATGTTGCCTTTTTGACTTCCTCCATTACGGTTCCATTATTTGATTCCGCTGTCTTTCTCTCTCGCGCCGCCAGTGGGTGTCACTCGGAAAGATTCTGGCTTCCGAAAATCAATCACCGGACGCCATCTTGAAATTGGGGGCTGCAGTGTTTGTCCCCATCGGTTTGGCAGACTTCGCCGTTGTTTGAATCGCCGAGTTGATGAATTGCAAATCGATAGTATGATGGAAGTTGCTATCGACTTATGTTGTTTAAATTGAATGATTTTAATGGGGCGAGCAATGCGTAAGCGCCAGGCATGTGTGCCATTTAATGTTTTCTAGTAAATAACTTTTTTGAGTGTCTTTCTCATGGTTTATGACGTATCTGATCGTAACATGACTATTTTGGATGAAACTTTCACGCGATTTTGAATTCTGAACTAATAATCTACCTCCACGTTTGCCTGAATTCTTACCTTCTATTCCTTGACTATTACTAAAGTTAGACCAAACATTTAACCCTAATGTATTTTAAGTTAATCAACTAAAAAACATTAAGCTGGTAAGAAACGGGCTTCGACGTACAAGTCTCAGTAAAGTAAGTTAAAGTTAAATCATGCCGTTAAGCAATCTTAATGTTAAACATTTTTATGGTTGACTGCAAAGAATTTTGTATTAGGACCATTTTAGGACCATTCTATTTGTTTTTGCATTTTCGACAATACTTTGTGTGTATCTTTGCTGATTTGTTTGAATGCTTTGATATGCGATCCATTCAATTCATACGATTTAGTCACTACTTAATTGATTCAGTTGCTAGCTGTATATAACATAGATAAATGTAGCATACTACATAAAACATTTACATGTAACAATCATACCTATGAATCAATCAATATTTTACGGTAATTTTTTTTCAGAATCATAGAAGAATGAGAGGGCAACAAAATTCAGACCAACAAAAGGCCGGACTGTGATTTCAAACGAATGAAAAAACATTGACGGAACAATCCGCTGGCCGGAGAAAACTCCGATGAAATAGCAATAGCGAGAACTGTGCAGCTAAGTCACGTTTTCGGTCGAAGGATATGGGCGCACGGAATGGTTAAAAATTTTCGGACTGGATAAACAGAACGGTCGCAGAGTAGGATCACATCACTGTCCGAGGTTTGAAAAGCTTACGACATGCGAGAAAGTTGATGGCGTTTTCAATAGTGGGATGCTGCCGTGCCTTGACGTGCCCGTTACTGGGCATCCGTCCCGTTCTCGGCTAACCTTCATTTGTAAAGTAAATATTATTTCTGATAATAACCGAATATTTTCGTTCCCTGCAACATGGCTGTGCATTTTTCGTCCACCGGCCGGCCCACTGCTGTCAGTTAGCCAGCCAGCGCTCTTTTTCGTTTCGTTTCGTGTCTGGTTTCAATTTCGTGGTTCCATTCCATTTCTTTTGTCCACCCAATGGGCATCGGTCCACACCAATTGGGAAAGAATTAAAGAAAGGGGGATAATATTTTAGGAAAAAAAAGAAATAACATTTTGACCATTGTCCGAAAGCGAAGATTTGTTCGAGATTTTGAAACTCCGGCTCTCGTTCCTGGGTTTTTTGCTTCCCAAGTCTGCGCTGCTGTCACTGTTGGACTTTCGACCGTGGAGCGTGATAACAAAGTTTTTTACTTTTCACGGCTTAAAAGCCAATTTTATTGCGTTCAGTTATTCGGGGCACATGCATTGCGCTAGTAGAGTGTTGTTCTTGATGGTGTAATAGTATCAGAGCAGAGCCAACGAGAAATGTTGCTGTCTACAAGAAATGTAATACTTCACACTGAGGGTTATGGTGCGAAACTAAGTAGAAGAAGGAGCATTGTATTCAATAATCAATTTAATTTAGTTGCTGAAATTTGTGTTACTGCACTGTGCACTAAAATCTACTAATAGCAATCGGGCAATTAACATTAGTCAATCGTTTATATGCGAGACTGGTGAAGGTGCATTAATAAATAAAATGCTTTTAGAACTATTCGATAAACGTAAGATCTTAATATACCACAAATTACTCGATTAGCAATGGTATCTGTAGCAATAATTGGAGCAGGATTGTGTCGTTACTATCAGTAATTTAATGCAATGCCAATCAACACTGACGTTTTGTTACATTAACATGGCTAATAAATTGAAAGCACCTGCACAGTCTTGATCCGGGACATTTTGCATCTCAATAGCGCACACACCCGTCCACTAAACCACTTGCGTGTCCGCACTTCCTGGTTCTGGAGAGCACTAGGAGGAAGCTCACTTGACACCAAGCGGGCGTGGTGCCGCAGGTTTTCCTCGGCTATCGCGATTTTTCCGTCCGATGGCAGGAAAAAGATATGATCACGCCACGTGGCTTCCGCCGGAACAGTGATACCAAGTGACGGGTATCAAATTACGTTCCTTTCATACGGGTCGGGGGTGTGCGATCGGCAAACCGGGTGATGTCTCGGGTGTCTCGGGTGTCCAGCGCATCGCCTCCCAATGCCAGTGCGTGTGTGTGATGACATTCCATTTCACGCCACATCCACAACAGAACCTGTCCGGGGCTTAATGTGTCGACGACGGTGACAAATTCTGTGCCGGTGCCACTGGACGTGAAGGGCCGGGCGCGTGCGCTCCTTGGCCGGGCAGAAGTGTCGCTGGTCAATTCGGACGTCCTCCCAGAAAAAAATGTGGCGAAGGATTTACTGCTATGGATGGAAGATGGTTAAAAGTGCAGTGAAGGGAATCGAAAAAGTATGACTCTCTATTGTACGCAATCAGCCATTTTGCAGGTTGAGATAAAAAGGATCAAAATCATTTTGGAGAAAATATACGAAACCTAATTTTGGACACCAAAACGGAGTATATTAAAATTACTGTTTCTACTCTCTGCTCGCTAGAATGACTTTTACGGCAAAGCACTGTGTCTGCGGTACATCGCAAATTCTTGTTCATCAGGACGAATCTGGCGATGGATGGATCGTGGATTTTTTTGCTTTTACGTTCCCCAACAAAGGCTGCTAACTGCTGCCAACCGTGCCACCGTTCATTCCGCACAGAAATTGGCTTTTTCCTGTATAAGGCGCTTTTTGATTGCTCTGGTCCTTCGGCCTGCGGACGAGCTTGGCGCGGTACTTGTTGGGGCACCGTGCTGCATCTCAGTGCCGCAAATCTCATTTCGGTTCCCCTTTGCACCTTCAGCAGGCTACAGACACACGCAAACGCACACAGGCGCAAGCGCGTGTATAATCGAACGAGTGACCAAACCCAGGATGAGCGTCCCCGGTGATGGGAAATGGGCAAATAAAACCTCCGGTCAGTGGAAAACATGTCAGCGACAGACATTGGACTGCCGCTTTTCATTTCAGTGCCCGCACACACTCACTCCCGGGGCCAGGATCATAGGGGCGGTTAACCTTCGTTAGGCGTTTGAGTTTCTTGGCCACGCCGATCGATGTGCTCGGGAATGTTTTATGGAAGTAATTTTGGGAGGTTTGGAAATTGGAACTGAGTGGGAGCGAGGCCTTTATTGCCACCCGAATTTCCCGATGGCCAACCCGATTCGCGTTTGCTGAAAAACGTTACATTCGGTTGGTAAATATCTTCAAATTCCGAAACTAAAGCAGCCGATGGTAGCGATTGCGTTGTGCTGCCGCAACCCCTTTCTTTAGCTTTGTTTGGTTAATTCCCCAAATTTCTTCTAGTTTTGAACGATTCGATTCATTCTGGCGTACGCTGCCGCTTTCGACCGCTGGCCTACGTTTGACTTCAATTTTTGTGGCTTCGATTGAGTGTGCGGTTGCTGAAAGGAAATGAATGTTCCGCCGTTCCGTGCCGATGGCCAAACGGTCTACGGGCGTACCACAAATCCCTTATCCCACACCGCACCCAGGCAATCGGGACGAGAATGGATCGTAGGATTCACTCGAAAAATTTCAATGGTTGAATGCCAATTCGGTCCGGACTGCTAATTCCTACCCTAATCCGTACCGACGGGCCCCGGGGTCGGCCCGGGACCGGAAATGCCAAATTTCCCAACCCAAAACAACCTACCTAGTGCTGCGCTGCGGTTCGGTCAGTTATATAATATACTTCATTTTCCAGGCTTTTGTAAATGAAGCGCCCGATCTGCCAGAAATAGGATGTAAATTTGACGTTGTGGCGGTGGCTGTTCGCATTCGAATGTCGCTCTTTCGCTCGCAACCGGTCTGGTTGATTGACTCTGGGACGATTAGGAAGGAAAATCGATTTGAAACGATTCGGAGTTGAGTATGGCCAACGTTAATTGGCCGCCCCTTGTGCTTTGTGTGCTCGCCACAATTCTAAAATGTTTGATATTGCCAACGGTTTGGACAATCGAAAAAAAAGGATTCCGATTTTTGTATCCTGCGCCACGTTTTATTTTGAGTTAAGCAAACGGAATCTTTTTGGCGAACTACAGTCAACAATTGCGTTACGATCACGCACTTAAACTTTATAGGTCGTTCGCTTGGTTTCGGGGACACGCGTCCGCATTGATCGATTTCACCTTACGCCAATGCCATCGATTGCCCGCCAGACGAAAACTGGGTTAAAGTCAAGTAGAAGTCAAGTGTTGGCACAAGAAATGGCTCGAAACTGCAGTAGAAATTGTTTTGAAGTGGTCGCTTGCGGTTTCGCAATACGCCGTTGCGCCGTCGGGATCATTCGGCGATCGGCACAATGGCGGGCTGCTGTTGTAACGAAACAATATGGCGTCAGGCGAGACGCGACGAGAAAACATTATAGGATTGTTCCGCAGGTTTGGCCAACAATTTGGGGCTTCGGTGGAGTTTTGTTACAGAGCACGGCCATCATGTTGTCATAAATTGTGTGCGAAAGCTTCGTTCTTCTCTAAGGAAAAGATCGCACCGACACAGCATGGCTCGGCCGCGCCTTCCTTTAATTTGACTTTTTCTTTATTTTTGACCAGTTCAAGGGTCCGCACTCTTGAACGATTATCTCAGCACAGGCACACGGCTCCTGGCGCTGGTGGTCCCGGAGTGGCCCGGAGTTCCTGGACCACTGTCTCCGGCTTCCCGCCCAGTCCTGCGTCATCGCTGCCAGCTCGCCGGGGAGTCCGATGGCCATACTGCGCCCATGGGCACCGGTGGCCACCCGAGAACCATCGCCGCTCCACGGGTCAATCACGGTGCACGGTGCAATCGATCAGCGGGAGGCACCTCCGCACGGCGGAACACGCTCCGGTTCAAGTGCCTCGATGGCCGAGAGGTTGAAAGGGAAGAATTTGAATTTCGAAACCGGCAGCAGAACCCGCCAGAGACAACATTCCCGGACGCCAAATGGCGGACGGAACTACGAGTCATCATCGTTATTGTGATTGTGATTCGTTGTTTTAACGAACGAACCATCTTCGGGCAGCTGCTGAAGGGGGGAGATCTGTGCGAGAGATGTCCGTCGTCGCCAGTTCGTCGTGGGGCCAGTTCGTGCGCAGGTTAGTTAGCAAAACACTTCAGTTGTTACGCAAGAAGTTTACATTTCTAGCGCTGCGCGGCGCGGCCAGAACCGTCGGGAGAGAGAGAGAGAGAGAGAGCGAACCCCACCGAACCTGCTTGAAGTTTATGCTCTGTATGCAAAGCAGTCCAAAGGATCCGAATGCGGGATTCTGTGTTTTTTTGCTGCCTTCATTTTTTCTTCCCGATCTGCCGGTGCTGGGGTGATGTTGTTTTCCATCCTCGCTTGAAGCTCAGCCTCGGCCACCACCGTCTTCTGCTTCTTCGTTCTCGGGTAACGTCTTCTCGTTGTTCTGCGGCCCGTACCGACCCAAGGAATGGCCACGAGGACGGTTTTGGGTAATCGTGCCGGGCGGCACGAGATGAGTTAGCCGTTGTGGGCTGTATGGTGATGAATGAAGATGAATCGATAAGTTTGTGTGTAAATTAATTTCGATGGTTTTCTAAGTAGAAACCACTCGTCAGTCACCGCGTGAAGTGTGTTGGCGACGGCGAGCCTTTCTTTTGCGGGGCTCACGCAGTCGCGCCTAGACCTAGACCGTTAGCCCTGGGCGTAAACTGCGCCGTGGACGAGGTATCCAAATATATTCATATTAGACCATTGCTGTACAAGTTGGGGTCACTATGAGTAGCCAGTGTAGTGAATGATACATTGACGTTATTCTTACTTCGTTTTAAATTTTTACTTCATGCTTATTCATCATCGGTTATCGATTCTCAGTGTCTTCTCGGTAACTGGCTGCAAGACATCCCTTCGCAAGATCGGACATCAACGCCGCACGTTGGCAGTTTCATTATGTAAAACAGAAACTTATTGAAACTTATTGAAACGTGATGTTTCAAGCTAATTTTTGCTAACACACATTTGGTCATGGTCAAAGGTAGGGGAGCTTCCACAAACTACTTCAAAGCCTAGATTGACGGCAAGCAAGTGCAACAAGGTGGGATTCGCAGGGAATCGTCCACGATAAATTGCTAGAACCTGGCGGTGAAGTCAGCATTCACCACAGGAGTTCTACACCGATGGAGCTATGGAGTAAAGCTATCCGAAAAATGACAAAAAGTGATAGAAAGTAGCGGGCAATATGTGATTGATTGATTGATTGATTCCAGTAAAAAACAAATAAAAATATCATAGCTTTGCCGTTTTCGTGGCCATGATTTCAGTGAGTTACATTTTTATTATAACTTCAAAATACCAACGAACGCTTACCAAAGCTTTGCGGTTGCGCCGAATGTGTTCTCTCCGTTGGGGTTGCTTTCAAACGAGATTCCAAAAAGGTTGTCCTCGGTGTCATGCCCGGTACTTTTGCTAACAATTGTCATTAGGTGCCGGAGATCGTGACCAAAATACCTCCCGGCCCGGCCGGTGAACACGTTCGCCGCCGACGGCAGCGTGTCAATTAATGGTGTTCTTTCGCGCACCGCCCAGTAACACCGAACCTCTTCGGGGCGCTTGGCGTTTGACTTGCGCCGTACTTGGGAAGCAATTATTTTTTAATAATTCAACCCAACCCCCGGCGGCGGTGGTGGTGTTGGCGGCCGCGCGTCGGCTTCACACCGTGTGGCCGGGGAGCTGGACCACCGTTTTCTGGAACGAAGAACCATATTTTCCATTATAACACAGCACACATCCATCAAGGCGCGCACACAGCAGCTCATCGGAAAACAATCAGGAAATCATAATTTGTTTTCACAAAAACATGACATTCGCCTGGTGATTGGTGGACGGCTGGCCGCGGAAGGCTGGCAGGTCAAGAGAGGTGCCAGCGGTCCCCGTGTGCGCACCCCCCGGGGGGTGGCTGCTCGCGCCCTCTGGCACGTGCCGGAACCGTGCGATGACAGGCCAGAGTTCGACAAGCCGGTCGCTGGGCCGCCCGGCAACCCGTTCCACCGACCGGGCCCGACGGCACGTGCATCTTATTTCAGAAGTCAGGTTAATCCCCTCCGGCCTTCCCCGCCGACACGGCCGTCCGGAGGCCGTACAAATCGCGAATTTCCCGAAATTTTCACCGTGCACCGGTAAGCTGCTTTTTTATTTAAATAAAAACACTCGCGACCGGGGCGCTACCCGAGACGCTCGGGCCGCCATCTTTCGGCGGGGCCACGGTACGGATTTGATTTGTTTAATTTATTGCCCAGGTAGCCAGGCGCCCGGTGGTGTGTGGCGGTGGCCAGAAATTCACCTAGGAATGCTCGCCCGGTGCCACTAATCGCCTGTTATTGGAAACAGGAGCATCCAGTAGCCCAGTCTCCGGGTCGGCTACGGCAACGGAAGATCGTTCCGAAATCACTTTATTAAATTGCCGTTCCGGTTGCGGGGTGCCAGGGCACCGTGGGCCGGAGGATGGCCGGTAGTAGGAGGGGAACGAGAAACACGATGCCTTCTCGCCGGGCCGCCCCGTCGTTCCACGTCACTGAAAACCGAACGAAGGGGAACGGCGAATCCTTGGCGTTATCCTTGGCGACGGAGCCGCGTTCCGATTCGGTGTTACGTAAATTTGCCCGGCGTGAGCGAGCGAGAGAGAGACAGAGAGAGGGAGGGTGCGTGAGATGCAATCGCTCCCGTTCCTTCGTGTTCGGCGTTTGTGTTGATAATTTGTTTCATATGTTCGGATTAAGGACCGACTGGCCCTTTCACCTACGACGGCGAGGGGACGGGAACCAGCACCCGCCCACAGTCCGCGGCCATGATTTGCGTTTTTTGCCAACGGGTGGGGGAAACCGGCACCGGCCAGGCGGGTGGACGGGTTCGGTTTGCAATGTAATTGTCATAACTGTCAATTATCGTATCATCCGGCAACGGTCGGAGAAGCAATAACGGGCGCTCGTTGCTACACTTCCGAGCAGGCGTTGGCCAAGGTGAAGTGCGGCCAAGGAATCGACAGGAACTTGTTAACAACTCGCCGTGGGGCTTCGTGGGGCTCCTGACCCTGTCCGAACTGATCCGGGGTTCAAGGGATGTGCCGTCTTCACACGTGATTTGCAGAAAGGAAGGTATTAATTACTACAGTATTTTGGTTTAAGCTCGGTAATGTTTTGTCGAGAACATGTTTAAGACTATTACGATAGGTCTCGTGAAAGTGTTTAGTAATCCAGGGATAACAATCAAGTCTTTTTCGTGCCTCGTTCAATCTCTCGTTATTGTGTGTCTAATTTATAAATTGCATCGGAGTAGCAGAACTTCGTCGAATTAGAATAATCAAAGGTCATTCTATGCAGATTTTTTAACACCATTGTATAGGTAAATGTTTCGTACTTTTTTATTTGAATACTTCATGAAACAACCTTAAAAAATTTATCCTTAAACTTATGCAATCTTTGATACAATTTTTTAACGTCACAGTTACAATACAGTTTTCTTTTACGTTCTTAAGCTACGTACGTTTACGTAATGAAGCTACCAGTGAGAAAATGTTTATGGCATACTGTTATCCCATAAACATTGTCTAACTTAACTAACAGCTAACAATTTACTTCTTTAACGGGTAGCCTCATTAGATAATAACATTTACCTACCTTGGAAGGAATTCGATCCTGATTCGAACTATTTACAGCTATTCATCCGCGGATATTGGCTGTATAAATCGAATGTGTAGTATTTGATATTTTCTGCTTCGGTTATATCGTGCTTTTCTTGTGCAGTATGCTATGGTTGCCATGGATGAGTGTCGTTTTTAGGAGCTCTTTTTGAATGACTACAGAAATACTAATAATATGACTATAATATGAGTTTTTGCGCTGTTTTAATTGGGCTTTAAGCTTTGTAATGCAATTGTTGAGAATACGCCGTCGACTAGTTCAGCGACTTAAAGTAAATGAGCTGCAGTTAGCCATAAAATGCATACACATTTGTTTTGCAGCCTACGATATTGGGAATGTCCGATACATAAATGTCTGCAGAAAATTGGACAAGTGCCACTGCCTTGCGGAACCAACCAGTTCCGAGCTCCGATCCACTGTTTCCCATTATCACGTTGATCAGCCAACTTGTGTCAAACTGGCTACTTCTGTTTTCAGGAGAGCCTCGAACCTGATGTTGGTAACCAAATTAGTTTAAGCTTGTAACTCGTAGGAAGCAAATATCGAGCCCCGATACTCGGTGGGCGTTCGATTCAATGGATTGTACTGAAAATACGGTTTAAAGCCAACCAATTAGGCTTTATTTTCGTACACCAATTCATGCGGTGCCGTTCGGGGTTCTCACAACTAATCGTTGAGCAATTAAAATCATTACGCCTCCGGTGGAATCGGCGCCTACCACTTCTGGCTGCCTTTGGCACCAACTAGCGGTGCGGTGCGCCCCCTTTCGGCTTCCGGGTGTTGCTGCCAACAATATTTTCCCACCCTTAACGGCCGGGACCAGTAGAGTATAGTGTCGGGCCGGCAGAGTGCCGCGATCTCGAAGCGACCGAGGGGAAGTCAGATGCCCTCCGGGAAGGCACCTACTGCGGTGCCGAAACAAACAGCACATTAAAAACGGCTAATCCCTGGCGAAACCTGCGCCGGGAAAAAGGTTGCCAGGGGGAACCCTTTCGTCTTGTCAGCGCCCTCTGGTAATTGCTGTATCAGGAAAATTGGTTTACTCTGCGATCTGCGGACGCACACCAGTTTATCCACCCTACGAGTGGCCGCCCGGTGGGTCTGGGGGATGGGATTTGGGGCCTTCTAATTCCTCCTAGTCATTAGGCTGCGTCGTCAGCTTTTGGAGGCCATCGTCGCCAACTGCGACCAGAGCGGGACTTTGAAGACGCCACAGAAGATTGACGCGAGGTCCACCAACCAGCGCGGCTCGTCCTGCGCGGCCATTGTCCGGTCGCGCGGGGCGGTCGATTCTGGGAAGCATGAGCCCGCTGAAAAGCGGTCCCGTCCGCCATGCCAAGGAGAGAATAAATAAGACCCGGCGAGACGGACAGTCGGCGTGTTGTCGAAGGCCCTGTCAATCCCTCCCTGGAAAACGTGCGCCCCGTGCGCTGAGTAGGCAGGCGGCGGACGGAATGGACGGAAACGGCGACGGAGCGAGCGAACGAGCCTGGGTGGCCATGGCCCGGGGTCCGTTTGGAAAGGTCGCAGCGCAGCGATGATCGCATCCAGCGAGCATCGTGCCACACGAGCTGATGAATGCACGAGCTCTGTAACCTGTAACCCGTGTTTGGGTTTGCGTGAAGACGGGGTATAAACCCCGAGAATGTCCGTGACGCAGTTAGTCAGCAGTTTTGGATGCGCATGCCTGTGGGTCACGCAGTACTGGGAATCGCCCGGAATCGGATTCCTGGAGAACGCTCGACGTTCGACGACGACGACGACTCGGTGTCGCTGGTGTCCTCCTCCAGACGGGAGTTCCGTCGGAGTTGGAGTGCTCTCGCAGGACTTCTCGGCGTTCCCGGGCCGCCGTACTGATGATGCAGTAATTAAATAATTATACAACTTTGACCACTTCTCGACGGGCTCGTGCCTCGCCGGTGGTCGGATCGGCTGTCGACAACATCGGCTACGGGCCGATAAATTGAGCTTTCTGACTTTGGAACGGTTCGCGGAACATCGCCACGCTAGAGCCGGCGAAAGGAGGCCCGGTTGGTTACGGTACATGGGGTCTACCGAGGGGCGGCCGACGGGGAGTGTGTGGCGTGCTGTCAGCAGAACCCCTTTGGGCCGAACAAAGGAACATTCCGGAGGTTAAAGAGCGAAAAAAGTAACACTTCTGTCAAACGCCGCTGGCTGCCAAACCCACCATAATCGATTCCGGGTAATTGCTGGCGCAAGTCTTCACAATGGCGTCTTTTTTTCTGGCGTTTGTGGCGTGCAATGGCGTGTGCGTTCAGGCACCATGAATTGGGGTTTCGATGGGGAGTCGACGCTAATCACATGACAGCGATCCGTTCCGTTGTCCTGCGCGTGATGTGATCCGTCGTCGCGGCCCATCGTTGGGTGTTGCCCGTAGACACACCTCGGGGATTCGCTTTCTGAGGAGAGGTTCGCTCACCGGAGCCCAATTTGTTGTGTTAACGCGCGCGAAACAATCGACGGACCGGTTCGATCCGTTGACGGGTGACGGTTGAACGGCGATGCAAATTTGCGCTCATTAGATTCTCTGCCTGTCAGCAAAACTGTCACCGCGCGGCACGGTTATCGCGCACGTCAGGGCGGGTTTGTTGAGTGGCCACCACCGCCCTTCTCCCTCCGGGCCACCGGAACCCATGGCCAAACCGATGGTGCCGACAGGAAAATTCAACCCTCGGCACGTACTTCCGCGAGGCCCGGAACATCACGGCCGGAAGTAGCGATCCGTAGACGAGCCGCCACGTATAGAGTTACCCATGCGGGCGCCCCCCGAGCAGGCGCAAGATTGCTTAATTTCTTGCCCTACGCCATGAGGGTCTGAGGCTCGGTGTTGTGTGTGCGGGTTGTGCTTCTTTAAATCGTTCCCATCTTGCAGAGATACACCATGTTTCGGAGCAGCGAACGTTCACGAGGAAGTTCCTCGGTCGTTGCAATATCTGCAATAATATCTGGTACCGGTAATAAGGTATCGAATTAATTGCTGTGCCACATTCGTAGGGCTCTGTTGAGTTGCAACTTAGACTTCTTTGAGGTATGGGCGCTCAATTTTAAAGTACAACTTAGAGGAACAGTTTTCTCGATTACCATTGAGCACTCGTTTCGCCAGTATGTTTGATTGAGTTAGTTTCCACCTTAGTGTCCACGTTTGAAAATGTAAATTTTCAAGTGACTTAGCCGAATTCTACGATTACTAGATAGCTCTTCTTTGAATTAATATTTTGGAGAACTCATCCATATTTGCACACCAAGGGCTGTGACAATCAATTGACATTTAGGTCGTGTGAAAACTTTAATCCTATCAGGATTCAGTTGAGACATTCACATTTGGAAAACCTAAGCATGTTCCAGAGTTTGGCTTTAATAAGGAACAAGACACCCAAAATAATCAGATGTCGATAAGATCTGTTGTCAAAATTTGAAATCACGGTTCGGGCCGGCGAACTTTCTTTGGTGGAAAACGATGGCCAAACCCCACGATTCGGAATCGGAAAAACTCATCCACGGCCCAGCGTGACTTTCCCTTACCTGACAAGTTGGAGTCCAATTGTCTACGTCACGTACCCAGACCCCGTCCACCGGAAAACAATAGGACCACAACAAAAGGACAATGCCGAGAGCGGCTGGCGAACGGCTGCGACTTCCCTTCCCCGAACCGAAACACCAGAACGACGGCTATCTCGTTGGCGAATCACCGTTTTCCTTACCGAGGAGACCACAGGAACGTGCCTTTCCGGACCTGTCACAGAGACGCTCCACTGTCACCCGGTGCTGACGTTGTCATTGTCGTCGTTTCGAATTTCAGTCGCCCAGCCAGGACTCGTTAGTGCCGGGTCGCTCGAGTGTGATGGCCAAAACTCACGCTGGCACCACTTGTACCGGGGGGTTTGGGTTTTACGTTGGGGAACTAGAATTTTGTCCGTGATTTTTGGGTGATGATCTTGACAAGAGTTTCACAAATCAAATTACAGATTGCGTCAAACTGTGGGTTAGCTCTCTTGTAGTGAGATGTTAATTTAGCTGTAACAATCAATAATCTAATAACTTACTAAACACAACAGTCGTCGTCAGTTTTGTTTCCTCATTAAGGTAGATTTTCTCAAGTTTGTAGATTTTCTTACATTCGTGTTGGCATCGGTAGCAATTTGAAATTACATTTGCCACACAGAACTCACAAGACTGCTAACTGTGCTGATGAATTTTATGTCAACAATACTGCATCCTTTCAACGGAACAGAAAAGGGAGGAACCGTCAGAGATCTTTAAGCACTTGAAGCGCTGGACAAAATATAGTAAACCATCAAGAACACGGCCTCATTAAAGCCTTTTACCTTGATGCCCAGCGTGACCTGCTTATGAACCCGAAACAAAATATTGCACTACGTCAATAAAGTTTAATATTCATAACCTTTTTATTCCGGCACCTTTTTTTTGGGGGCCCATTAATCTTTGTCGCATTTTCCAACGACACGCCTCCGACGGCCAGAGGGTACTTCTCTCGGGTTGAAGACCGAATTTCGCCCAGGAATCGCTTGCCGCCGGTACAAACTTTTGTCAGCTTCGCGCACCCGTTGCGCCTTTCCTTTCTCGCGCAAGCAATCAATCCGATAACAATCTGCAAGACGTCATCTTCACAAATTTCGCTCACCCTCCCCGGGAGATTCTGAACCCCTCCGTGGGCCCGCTGAAGCCCGGTGATTTCTTCAACTGTTGGCAAGTCGTGGGCGGAACGACCGATGGCGTAGCCAAGACGGTCGACACGCTGTGGTCTTACGATGGCGGCAGAATCTACGCCTATTCAAAATTCATCACCATTTTAGCGAGCACGACGTTGTTTCTAACAACGGGTTGCCCGAAACGGGTTTTTGGCGGGTGGACCCTTTTTTTTGGACGAAAGTTCATCTTAAAATTGCGCTGGTGGCTGGCAGCAGGAATGAAAAATGGACGAAAACCCGCCGTTTCGTTTTCTTCAGCCTTCGACTTCTTGTGCCGGGTTCTGGCCTTGCACTGTAGAACGTGTTTCCGCCAAACGATTTTGATAGCTTGTGCTATTTATCGTAATTTTTAAATTATAGAACATACAAAATACCTTAAGTTTATTATATTATGGTTAAATGTTTTCATTGCTAGCTTTTCAATAAGGTGTTCAAATCAACAGGATACTCATGAAGTGGCGCACATTTTGGTCATCGATTTTTCCACAGTGTGCCTTCGTGTTTTCGCGTAGTACACCGCCTAGTGATGTCGCATTTTAGACCAGTATGAATACTGAATGTTGTCTCCAGTGCCGGCCCAAAATAAGAACAAAAACTGCTTCTAGAAAAAAGGGCCTGTGGATCGCAATTCTTTGTTGTCTTGAATACCATTGCTTGGCGTATTCCAATGATAGACGATAAGACGTTCCCCTTTCCGGAGGTACGAAAAAGGTCATAAGACGAACAGATCTGGAACGAGGCGAACGAAACAAGGGATCACTTGGCAGTGTTTGGACTTCCTTTCTTCAGATTTTGATTTACCGTTCTCACCTGTTTAATGGATGGATGTGTAAAATTTTGAAATTCATGTACACCAGAAAACTGTTTTGGAGAAAGTCTAGCTTGTCGATTATTATTGGACCAGGGTTTTGTCAGGGTTCGAAGTGACGTATTTCGTATAGAAACCGATCGATTGGTGCCGGGCCGACGGATGATCTACGGACGACCCGCGACGTCTAAATGATCGGCTTTACGTTATTAAAATAAAAATATGAGCATGCAACAAATTCAATTAATGATCGAAAACCAGGAAATTGGCTTGGGGCACAACATCAATTCTGTCAAGTTCGCATCGCTCTCTTGCGGTAAATTGTTTCGCGACGGCTCGTTACCTACCTTTTCAGGTCTTTTTGCGCGCTGTCTTGTGGGGAAACAACCCGCAAGATACCGGACAGCGAACGTTCCAGCTATTCGACAACCTGTTAATTACTTCTCCGTCGTCTTGGCGCAATCGCAAGAAAGGGGATGCTGGAATCATGCACCCAGCACGGAACGAGGCACACCCAAAAAGGAATCCCAAGGTTCGTTTCGATTATTTTTTTCTTCATCTTATTTATTTTCGCTGATTTATATTTTTCTTTTAAACTCCTGCTTTTGTTTTCTTATCCGGCCCTGCTCCGGGGTTAGCTT